>NC_056733.1:816717466-816887466 GCF_019279795.1 Protopterus annectens
CCAATGTCTGTCTGCTTTGGATGACATGCTTGACAAGCCACGCTGCTTCCCAAGGAATGGCTTGCACCTGTCACCCCTGGGCTTCCGGATATTGGCCAAGGCTCTTGCCACCCCCATAGTGCCTTTTTTAGGCAAGGCTCAAATGACAAACCTACCTCCCTAGAAAACACAAGTGGAAAAAACCTAAGGATAATGCTGCTCAATGCCAGAAGTCTAAACCTCAAGATGCACGCCCTCGAAGCCCTCCTCAGTATGGAGAACATCGATGTCTGTGCAGTGACTGAAACCTGGTTCAAGGCTCCAGAGAGCACCCCAGCACTATCAGGTTTTACCTCATATTATGCTTTCCGGCCCCAAAACTTGGACCGAACCACAAAAGGAGGGGGAGTATCCATATTCATCAAAGATACCCACACCTCCAGGTTAGTGGCAATGCACGAAGCATCGGAGACCATCCAGGTGCAACTAACCATAGGCAAAACTGCCTTACAGTTTGTAGCATGCTACAGACCACCCTCTCAAACTCAGGAACCCCACACAGCCTTCCTGAAGACACTGGAGAGTATGAATGTCTCTCCAAATACCATCATATTGGGAGACTTCAACTACCCAAACATAGACTGGGAACATTACTCAAGCCCCAACACCCTAGACCAAAGGTTCCTAGAATTCATAAACTCAAATGCAATGGAACAACTAGTCACCATTCCCACAAGAGGAGACAATATACTAGACCTGATCATCACAAACATGGGGACAAAATACTCCACACCGGAAGTATATCCATCTTTGGTAAGATCAGACCATAAATTAATCTCACTGGAAATCCACATCCCGCCCCCACCCCCTGCATAAAAGACCAGAGTGAAGAAGTTCTCAAAAGCCAACTTCACACTTCTTAAGACTGAAGTGGTATCCTTCAAGGCCTCTGGGCCAGTGGAAACCACAACCCACACTGCTGAATCCTTTGCAAATGCCTTCTACGGGCACCTTCAAGAATGCATGGATCATGCAATCCCAAATAAAACCAAGACCCATTCCCCCAAAGGCAGGCACCCAGTCTGGTGGACCCCAGCTATAAACAAACTTTACAACAGGAGGAGGAAGCTACTACATGACAGAACAAAATCCCTAAAAGGGAAGGCATCTCTGATCAGCACTAGCAAAAAACTACGATCACTCATAAAATCATCCAAGGCCAACTTTGAGAGAAAAATCGCAAAAGACACAAAAGACAATCACAAGGCCTTCTTTAGCTATGTTAGAAACCTGGGTGGAAACTCACAGATATGCTCAGAGTTAGTCCAAAATGACACAAAATACACTGAACCCACTGACATTGCCAACATTCTGGTAGACAGGTTCAGTGCAAATTTCTCCTCCCCCCCAAAAGGAGAAATAACTATCCCAGCAGAGTGTAGCCTCCCTAACATCTCAGATGCCCAGGTGAGAGCCACCCTCTCTAAAGCTAAAAACACAGCATCAATGGGACCGGACGGTGTCCTGGGCTGTGTGCTACATGAACTCCAAGAGGAACTAAACCCACACATAAGGCTGCTGTTTAATCTTAGCCTTACTACAGGATACGTACCCAAAGAGTGGCGTACGGCAACAGTGGTCCCACTTCACAAAGGTGGTGCTTCTACGGACCCTGGAAATTACTGCCCCATAAGCTTGACAAGCCTGGTCTGCAAAACTATGGAGAGGATCATTATGGAACTCATAAACAAAGACATTGGGGACCTACAGACATTGGATCCTACCCAATTTGGCTTTGTCAAGGGCAGATCCTGCCTTTTGAACCTGGTCGACTTTTTTGAAACAGTCACTAAGGCCATTGATGAGGGTAAGGCAGTTCACACAGCCTACCTTGACCTTGCAAAAGCCTTCGACACAATACCCCACTCGGGCATCATAGACAAACTCACCAGCTTAAATGTAAACCCATATGTCACAAGATGGGTTGCAAACTGGCTCAAGGACAGAACCCACAGGTCAGAGTTGCTGGAGCTATGTCAGACTCTAAGCCAGTCACAAGCGGTGTCCCACAGGGCTCAGTCCTGGGACCCCTCTTGTTCGGCATTTATTTTTCCGAGGTACAGGCAAACATAGGAGGATTGTGGCTGACAAAGTTCGCAGATGACTGCAAACTGGGTGCCATAATTGATACTCCAGCGGACACAAACATCCTTCAGAGAGGCCTCATAGAAAGGGATAATTGGTGCCAGAGCCATGGCCTTAAGCTGAACGCCAAAAATATATAGTCATACCCTTTGGGAAAAACAAGGTACCCACAAATTACCACATAGGTGGTAATCCATTAAGTACGGAAGAGGTAATCAGGGATCTGGGGACCCAGGTTGACAGTAACCTCTCATTTGACACTCACATTGCCAAAGTGGTTAGGAAGACCTTCTATATTGCCCACCCTATCGTGAAGGGTTTCACATGCAGCAGCTGGAAAGGCCCCAAAAGTTCCTCACCAAGAGGATAAAGGGTCTCAAAAATATGTCTTATGCTTCCCGACTGAAAGAACTCCAGCTCTATTCAGTCTCATACCGCTTGCTCAGAGGTGACCTGTGCCTGACATATAAGGCCATGTCAAACCCAGATTTGATGAATATGCTTCACCTCAAAAAATCTAGATCCCTCAGAACCACAAGGGCGGGAGACTTAAACCTTGACACGGTTATTAATAGAACGTGCTGGAGGGACAGATTCATCACCCAGAGACTCCCTATGCTGTGGAACAAAATCCCAGTACATGTGAGGCAGAGCACCTCGCTGGCCTTGTTCAAGAGGAATCTTGACCAATGGATGAGAGATCGCAGATATACCCCAGGGATTACTTCAGTGTCACTGCTTGACAGAGGCACAGCAAAATAATAGGCATAGTTTTATTCAAACTAAAGGGGTGGCGAAAGCCACATAACTATGGGCTAGGCTTATAAATGCCCTTGGGCAGATAGCCTAGTATGAACCTATGAACCTATGAACCTATGAACCTATGGATGATGGTACATCTCTGTATTACAGTACCACAATATACACATATATAAATATGTATCACTTAATGTTATACCGATCCTACATCACTGGCCTATTTGTTGAATTAACATGACTGTTGAGATGGTTATAGTGCTTTGCAAGGACTTATTGTGCTTCTTGGATTGTGTCTCCCTTATTCCAGTAACATTTACATTTGCAATCAAACTTTTGCAATGTTTATAATGTCAGTAGCACTTGTGTCCTGTACTGAACCCAGATGTAGCCGGTGTCACTTTGATGATGGAAAATTACCATAATAAGTTGAAAACTACTTTTACATCATCATCATTATCAATCCCAATTTTCCCATTTTCTTTGTGGGATTGGGGTGTTGTGTCAACTGCCAGCATCTCTGTCGATTCAATATCCCTCTCCTACCTTCTTTGACAGTCATGCCTGATTGTCGCAGGTCTTCTCTTATGCAATCCATCCATCTCTTTGCTGGATGCCCTTGTTTCCTCTTGGCTACTTCATGTCTCTCCCAAATCATTTTTTAGCAGTTTGTCTTCTACTTTTCTGAATATGTGACTGAACCACCATAATCTGTTCTCTTTGACCATCTCTGCAGTTGAAGCTACTTTGGCTTCTACTATAATGACCTCATTTTTTGTCTGTTCCACAAAGTGCATCTTATCACCCATTTCAGACCCTTCATCTTCATCACATCAAATGCTCTGCCTTAACTACCCAGGTTTCTGTACTATACAGTAGTACTGATTGCACCATTGTTTTGTATACCTTATGTTTGAGCTTCTTTCACATTCCTCTGTCACATATTACCCCTGACACTCTGTGCCAGGTTGCTGCAGCCCCTCTGAATATAGCTTTTGCTTCATCATTCAGACGTCCCTTTCCTCAACCATGCCTTTCCTCAACCATGCCTCCCAGATACTTGAAGCTGTTAACCTGTTCCATTACTTTCTCTTCTATCTCATTTCTCATCTTCTTCTGATATACCCCATTTGCTGATATTACAGCTGTCTTATCTGTACTCAGTTTCATCCCATGTGCCTTTATAGTTTTGCATTCCATTCCCCTATCCTTTGCTGAAGTTCTCCGTCAGAGTCTGCCTGTAATGCCACATCTTTTGCATGCAGCAACTTTGTTGATCTGTCCCCTATGACCTGTTTACTATTGTAATCCATCACTAGTATGAACAGCAGTGGGCTCAGAGCAGAACCATGAAGCTCACCCACTTGCACTGGGAGCCCATCTGCAACAATGAGCACTGTTCGTACTAGAGTCATTGGGGCCTTGCACATAGCATGCACTAATTCTACCAATGTTTCTGGGATTTCAAACCACAGTAGGACTGCCTACAATCAGCCCTCTTGGAACCTTATCATATACTTTTCCTGTCTAGTAATGCCCAGTTTAACTCTTTCCTCATTTCTAGCTTCTTCTTAGCTATCTCAATTATCTGTCTCACTCCTGCACTGGAACTACTTTCATGTAAGGGGCTAATCTGTTTTTTTTTTTTTTTTTTTTTTTGGCAGATGGGTGTAAAACATAGTTTTCTCTTATTCTTCTATGGTCAGCTGTGTGACAGAGCATGTGACCATGTGTTTATGTTTATATGTGCATGTGTGTACATACCTATGTGTTTGCATGTACATATTTTTAAGTGTGTGTGTGTGCTCACGCTTGTGTGTGTGCGTGTATGTGTGGTTGCATGCTTTTATGTATGTGTCTGTATCTCTAGGAATGTGTCATGCTACTCCAGTATAAGAATTGTCCTTTCCCACTCCTCACCCCCATCAATGTGCAGCAGTTTGGGAATTCATTATGTAAGCCAAACAGGGTGAATGAAGACTTAGAATCCTTCAGAAAGGTGTGATTGTTCCCCACAGAAACTCATGTAATCTGTTTTATTATGCTGAAACCAGGCTTCTATCAAGAAAACTATCTACTTTTGTTTGGAAGAACTTCACGGAAATGAGACTCGGTGAATCTCACTTTGACAACTAAACCTTTAACACTGTCAAAAAATGTTTTATGTGGATCCACAAAATTTGGCTGAATCATAGTTTTATAGAATGTGGTATTATATGAAAATATTTTATTGTTCATTCACACTCTGCGACAATACCTGAGGAGTATAAATCCCTACATCTATAACTTAAGGGAGATTCCCTACCTCTGGTAAATAGAGGTTGAAGAACTTCAAGATAGGTTATATTTGCTTACTGAAGTTGTTTCAGGGCCACAGAATTAGGCATTTTTAGAACAACAATAATTTCACCAACTAGGTAAACATTAAGTTTTTCTTTTATTAGAAGAGAAATTACATATTTCAGTCTGAAAGCACAATTATATGTGTATATTTGTAATATGCATACATTTTTAAGTGTGTGTGTGTGTGTGTGTGTGTGTGTGTGTGTGTGTGTGTGTGTGTGTGTGTATATATATATATATATATATATATATAAAAAACTTCTTATTAATGTCATTATTCATTGGAAAATATTTATTAATCAAGGGTACTGGATGTGATTGGATGATTAATTTATTCATTTGTATTTAAATGGGTAATTGAAAATGTCTGTTTGTTCTGAAGAAGTTCATTCAAATTAAACAAAAGAAAGTGCGTAACTTTATTACCAGTGTGAGCAGTCATTTGCGAGTTTGAGTTCACGTTTTTGGTTTTAATAATTTCACCAAAGCATGACTTATTGATTTCTCATGCTCCCTTTTTATTCTGCATTTATTTCCTAATGCCACTGGGGTAGTGCTTCATTTGTCCATTCCAGAGGAAAAAAAACATTTTACTACTTATGGTGTACAGGAACAAGAGAAAGGCCATAAAACAGAAAAAAATAAAATAAAATAAAATTCATCATTTTACTGTCTTTAACCAGAGCATTTTGGTTACTATTTTCATTTCAGTAAGATATGCCATGGTCTGATTTCTTATTTTTTTCTTCAGAGGATTATTCCAGCTTTTAGGTCCTATTATGATTAGCAACGAACATGAACAATTGTTTTTTATTGTATTCAAAATATGACCCTGCAAAGAAACTTTCAGTTTAAGTGATTGTAAACTGTGTGTAAATAAACACAACTTCAGTGCTGAAACTCTGACACATACACATCATATAATCTTTGGGCCATTTTTGCAGTTTTTATTTGTGTTAAACGATAATCATCTGTTGTTAATGGCATCAGAAACAGGAATACTTGTAGAAATTATTTCTATACAACAAGGAAGAGTTCTGCCTGTTATACAGAGTCAGTTTTTGATTGCATTCATTTTTTATTTTACTGCAGTCAATATATTTAGCAATAGTGGGAGGGAAAAAATAATTTTCCAGGCACTGTATATACATTTTTTAGGTTACTCTAAAAATATAAGAATGAAAGCATCATATAAAACCATTATATTTATGAAAGATCTGAGATGCTTTTTATTAATATTTACTATTTGTATTTTCAAGCCATAACAAAATGCACACATATACAAGATAAGCAGCCAGCATTTCATAGGTTCATAGGTAGGTACGAGGCTATCGGCCCAAGGGCCTAAGTAAGCCTAGCCAACAAGGTTCCCTGGTTTACATCACCCAAGAAAGTTAATTTCCTGTTCCCATTTCGAGCAGAGCCACAGAAGCGATTCCCGGGGTGTATTACCTATTTCCCATCTACTCATCAAGATTTTCTTTTGAAGAGTGCTAATGAGGAACTTTGCTTGACATAGATGGGTAGCTTGTTCTAGAGTATAGGAAGTCTCTGGGACAGGAATCTATCCTTCCAGCATGTCCTGTTTATTGTGGTGACAAGGTTTAGGTCCCTAGAGCACATAGCTTGGAGGGATTGGGATTTCTTTAGGTGTAGCATGTCCAACAGCTCTGGGTTTAACATAGTTTTATATGTTAGGCAGAGATCTCCTCGGGGTAGGCAATATGCTACAGAGTAAAGCTGGAGTTTTTTGAGACTGTCAGTGCAGGGCATCTGTTTGAGGCCAGTAATCCTTTTTGTGAGGTACTTCTGTGGTCTTTCCAGCTGCTTCAGATGTCTTATGAGGTACATTCCAAAAGAGGCATTGTACTCTATAATGGGTCTAATGAGTGTCAAGTAGAGGGGAACAATGACCTCTTTTTTCCGGGATGAGAACACTTTTGTGATGAGGTGTGCCACAGAGAAGGATTTCCTGACTACTGTGGCAATGTGATTATCAAAGGAGAGACTACTGTCCACTTGGGTCCCAAGGTTTCTTATCACACATTCGGCATTAAGCAGACTGCCGTTTATGTGGTAGTTCATGGGTACAGAGTTTTTACAAATGGGAATGACAATGCACTTTTTGGCACTGAGCTTGAGGCCATGCCTCTGACACCAGGCATCTGTCTCAGTGAGGTCTTTCTGTAGGATGTCCACATCATTTGGGGACTCGACTATGGCTCCTAGTTTGCAGTCATCTGTGAACTTCATTAGCCAGAGGCCTTCTGTGTTAGCCTGTACTTCAGAGAAGCAGATACCAAACAGGAGAGGTCCCAGGACTGAACCCTGTGGTACTCCACTCGTCACTGGTTTTGAGTCAGACTTGGAGTCTGCAACTTTTATAGTGTGGGTTCTGTCAGTGAGCCAGATGGCAACCCATCTTGTGACGTAGGAATTTATATGTAGTTTAGTGAGTTTAGCTATAATTCCAGAATGGGGGATGGTGTTGAAAGCCTTGACGAGTTCAAGATAGGCTGTGTGAACCACCTTACCCTCGTCTGCGGCTTTGGTGACTGCCTCAAAGAAGTCAATCAGGTTCAGAAAGTATGATCTGCCTTTCACAAACTCGAATTGGGTGGAGTCCTGAGTTTGGAGGTTACCACTGTCTTTGTTTATGAGTTCCATGATTATACGTTCCATGGCTTTACAGACCAGGTTCGTCAGGCTAATAAGGTGATATTTCCCAGGATCAGTGGTGGCTCGCCCTTTGTGGAGTGGGATAACTGTTGCTGTGTGCCATTCAGTGGACACAAAGCCTGATGTGAGACTATGATTGAACATGGTGCTTAGGTGGGGAGCCAGTTCGTTCTGAAGTTTGTGCAAAATGCAGCCTGGGATGTTGTCTGGTCCCATGGATGCTGTGTTTTTGGTGTTAGAGAGTGCAGCTTTTACCTGCAGAGATGTGATTACAGGGACTCTGCATTCTTCCTGTATAGATGTGGGCCCTTTAGGGGGTGAGAGGGGGGTAAAGTTAGCACTGAACCTATCTGGCAGGACGTTGGCAATATCAGTTGGTTCTGTAATTTTCTTGCCACTGTGCTGTAACTCAGAGCAGATCTGGGTGTTGCCAATGAGATTCTTGACATAGCTATAGAATGCTTTGTGGTTGCCCTTAGAATCAGTGGCAATTTTGTTTTCATAGCTAGCTTTGGAAGATCTTATAAGGGATCTCAGCTTCTTAATGAGGCTGACCAGGGAGCTCCTCCACTCATGGGATTTTACTCTCTTTTACAACAGTTTCTTCCTTCTGTTGTAGAGTTTGTTTATGGCAGGGGACCACCAGACTGGCTTCCTTTTTTTGGAGGATAGCATCTTGATTCTGTTTGGGATAGCACGATCCATGCATTCGTGTAAGTGCTTATAGAGTGCATTTGTGTAGGATTCAGCAGTCGTAAATGTATTGTCCATTGACACGGGTGTCATGAAGTTCGCCGGTTCTTTCTTAAGAAGTATTAAGTTGGCTTTGGAGAATTTTTTACCGTGATTTCCTTAATGGTGGGTGGAGGTGGGATGTGGATATCTGGGGTGATTAGCTTATGGTCAGATCTGCCCAACGAGGAGTTGACTTCAGGTGTGGAACACCGGTCACTCATGCTGGTAATGACTAGGTCTAGGATATTGTTGCCCCTGGTGGGGGTGTGGTTAAGTTGATCCAGGACATTGGAATTTATGAATTCCAGAAAGCGTTGAACAAAGGAGTTGGTACATGAGTAGTTTTCCCAGTTAATGGTGGGGTAGTTGAAATCGCCCATTATTAGGGTGTTTGGTTGAAACCTGATATTTTCCAGTATATCAAGAAAAGAGGAGTGGGAATCCTGGGGTATGGTGGGGGATCTATAGTAAGCTACAATTTGGATTGCAGTTTTGCCCAGAGTTAGTTGCATTTGGATAACCTCGGATGCATTATGCTGTGCAACTAGCCTGGAGGTGTGGATATCCTTAATGAATATGGATGCACCTCTGCCTTTGGTGTTCTGCTCCAGGTTAGATGGCTGAAAAGTGTGGTATGAGTTATAGCCTGGTAATGCAGGTGTGCTCTCTAGAGCCTTGAACCAGGTCTCAGTCACTGCACAGATATCAATGTTGTCTATTTTAAGGAGTGCCTCGAGTGAGTGCATTTTGAGATTTAGACTTCTAGCATTGAGTATCATTACTCTCAGTTTTTGCTTGCCTGTTCCTGTTATGGTGGTGAATTTGTCATTTGAACCTTCCCTAAAATAGGCACTATAGGGGAGGCAAGACCCTTAGCCAGTATCCGGAATCTGAGGGGCGACCGGTGCAGGCCATCTCTGGCAAAGCATCGTGGTCTGTCGATCATGTCATCCCAGGCAGACAGATACTGGATCCCTTTAGAATAACACCAGAAGCTTAGCCAATTGTTAAAGTCTATCATTTTGTCCTTGTACTGCTGTATCATTCTGGCCGATGGTGGGATGCTACTCAGCTAGGGTCATACCTGCCTGGGCTACAAGATCGGAGAGCTCTTCCATGTCTCTTTTCTTCAGCGGAAGCCTGGGAGAATTTAGTAATCTGACCAGAACAGCTGGCGTAGTCGGCAGGATCTGTGGTTTGCAGTAGATATGTCACAACAGCCAATGTTTTTTTCCATTTAAGCACCTAGGTGTAGGGTTAAATAAGACACAATCTGTAGATGCCAAAAGTAAGGGAGGGGCAAATGTTGACTTTCCAGCATTGTTTGGAAAATGGGACCCCCTTGCTAAGGCATTGAGTCAGGTTTCACCTCCACCTTCCCCAAAGTCCTCACCAGTAAACCCAGTAGACCCTGAGGAGCTGGCAAAGGCCTTATCAGGTTTAAAATTGGAGGATAAGGGAAAGAAGGTGAAAGAGGGAGTGGGAGCAGCTGGATGGCTGTTCTTTGAAGCAATACAGGAGTCCCTCTTGGCTTGGTTTCTTGGTCTGGGATACAGGGTGAGAGACGATGACAGTGAGTGATGATGAGATGCACCAGTGTGCCTGTTTAGTATTTCACCCCGGCTGAAGCAGATAGTGAACAATTGTGACCATAAAGATCCCCATATCAATACATTGGTGGTATGGTTAGCCTCAGCCTTTCGGGCCACTTGGCCGGATGCTACAGCAGTAGCAGAGGAGTGCAAATCCTGGAAAACGATAGCTGAAGCAATCCAACAGCTAAGGGAAATGGCCATGTTAGCAACTATTTACTCATTAAAAATGATAAATGGGGAGTTGCATATTCCAAAAGGGCCAGACGGACAAATCTTTACTGGTAATATGAGGAATAAGTTAATTAAAAATGCCCCACAATGGTGGAAAGGGCAGCTTATGGCTGCCTTGACAGGGTGTATTGGCCAACCAATATGGGATGTAATGTCTACATTAAACCAGCTGGCAGAGCTGGTAGAAGAGAAAGAGCAGAGGAAGGCCAGAAAGGCAAATACAGACAAGTTAAAAAGCACGGGTAGTGAAAAAGTAACAAGGAGACAGATGTTTCTAGATTTGTTAAGATGGGGGGTAGAAGCTGCAGAAATAGATGGAATAACTACAGAAGAAATATACAAAAAATGGAAACAGAAGCAGAAAGGAAGAGAATCAGATCTTTCAGGAAAACAAACCCTGCAAAAGCCCAAACAGAAGTACCACTGAAGGGAAGAAAGGGTGGAATCAGTTGTATCCTGACATCCCCACTGATGAGGAGCTAGCACAATGGCAGAGGGAGAGTTTACTGATGAAAGAGATTGGGGAGAGAAGGGGTGGAAAACCCCAATGGAAAAATGGAGCAAATTGACTAGAAGGCGGGTCCCCAGTAGCTAGAGGCACAGTTAGAGCCATTACACCTGGGGACCGCGCCTACGTGCCTCTTACCATTTTTGGAGGGAGGACCACAACACGTAATGGCTTTAGTAGATACTGGATCAGAAATAACTATTTTTGCAGGCAACCCCCGTAAATTTCGTGGACAGTCTGTGGAGATTGATGGATATGGGGGGGGCAAAGACGATAGGTGTCGAAACCAAAGTAAAAATAGCCTTTGGGGATGGTATTCCTAGTGCCATTGTAGCCGTGATAGCTCCTGTACCAGAACACATTTTAGGAATAGATGTTCTAAAGGGTAGGACCTTAAAAACTACAGTAGGGCCATTTAGATTTGGAGTACGGCACTGTTCAGTCAATGCAGTCAAGGCTGTTGTTCGAGGTGATGCCAAGTGGGAACCTTTGCATATTCCCACACCAAAAGTGGTGACCAACATCAAACAATATCGTGTTCCAGGGGGCCATTCAGAAATTACTAAAACAATCCAGGAATTACTTCGTGTTGGCATACTCAAACCGACTGTGAGCCCATTCAATAGCCCGGTGTGGCCTGTCAAAAAACCTGATGGTTCCTGGCGTATGACGGTAGATTATTGGGGCTTGAATAAGGTGGCTCCACCTTTAACTGCAGCAGTGCCGGACATTGTTACCATTGTAGAGAGACTTTCTTCTTCTGCTGGGCCGTACCATGCAGTTTTGGACTTAGCAAATGCTTTCTTCTCCATACCTATAGCAGAAGAGAGTAGGGCTCAATTTGCATTTACCTGGGAGGGGAGGCAATATACCTTCCAGGTACTTCCACAAGGATATCTACACAGCCCAACCCTTTGCCATGGGCTGGTGGCCAGAGATCTGGCTAAGTTGCAGTTAAATAAAGTGACTGTATTCCATTACATTGATGACATCCTGATTACAGGAGAAGAGCCGGATGTGGACATTGCATTGAAAACAGTGATCAAACACCTTCAGAGCCGAGGGTGGGCAATAAATGTGGATAAAACACAGCAGGGAACATCAGTGAAATTACTGGGTATGATATGGAATGGAGCAAAAAGAGAAATACCTGCATCGGCCTTAGAAAGTATCCAAAAGATTGCGGTCCCAAAAACAAAACAGCAGGCACAAGCCTTTTTGGGAGCAATGGGCTTTTGGAGAGCATTTGTACCACACCTTGGGCAAGTTTTACGACCTATTCATTATGTGACTAGAAAGAAATGTGACTTTCAGTGGGGTCCTAAACAGCAGATGGCCTTCGAGGAAGCGAAAAAAGCCTTGCAACAAAGTGTGGGACTGGGTCCAATAGACCCACAGCAACCTTTATTTTGGAAGTGACTGTTGCTAATAATGTCATGTCCTGGGGATTGTGGCAAAAGAATGATGTGGGAAAGAAAAGACCACTGGGATTTTGGTCTAAATCCCTGACCGGAGCACAGACTAGATACAGCCCTCTCGAACAGCATGTACTGGCTGTATATACTGCCTTGATTCATGTAGAGGGGCTGACCAAACAACAGACAGTGACAGTGAAAGTAGACTACCCAATCCAGGGGTGGTTACGAGACAATACTCTGAGTGAATGGGACAGACATTTATCAACTCAATGATACCACAGCCTGTGTAGTATCCTCCTGTAAGCTGGCTTGGAGTGATGGAACAATCACAGACAGTGGAGCACATTGTAAAAGTAATGTACATGCAATCATTGATTTTTGTACTGGGGAATTGATCAGATTGACTAGATGGATGGACATCACATTAAATGCTAGCATAGAACCATTGCACACTTTTCGATGGCCATCTCTAGTCCACCCGGACTTTAAACAGATTAAGCAGGAAGGGCAAGCTGTACTGCTCCTGCTGAATAAGACTTCACATGATGCGCATCAAACTGTAATTAAAATGATTAAAGACAAAGGTACCATTCTTCAAATTGCAAATGAAATTCAAGACATGACTGTTTCACATTGGTATGATATTTTTATGTGGTCACCAAAGGCTTCTGCCTGGTTTAAATTGCTTTTACACCCTTTATTGCTGACCACAATAGTTTCAGTGTTGTTCTGCTTAATTTCCTGCTGCATTTATTGTAAGGTCATGAAAAAATACAATAAGATGCTGTCAATTTTGCACATTATTAGAAGCACACAGCGATCATTGCTTAGTGCAAGGGGTGGCCTGTGACGGATCCACACAGTTTACCTGATCTTTGATGCCCTAAGCCATTGAACTGCTGTCTGTTTGTAGGTGTGCTTGATGTTAGATTGATATGCTGTTAATTGAATAAATACATGATATGCTGCTTAATGTTAATAAACCTAAAAGAATTATGCTTCAAAGGCAAGCCTTGCACACTGATGCTGGTATAACTGAACTTTAGTTAACCCTTGGAGTTGTTTGCCAGTTTAAAAGTTGTTTACCAGACAGAGGGGGATTTCAAAGAGGAACTATACCACAGGTGTGTGGGCAAACGGCCTTCTGAAAGGAGGAAGTAATGTATAAAACTAGACATCACGGGGCTTGTTGACAACTCAGGAAATGATTTGTAATGTTTTAAAAACAGTTCATTAGCTCATGAATAAACTGGTGATCTAAATGTCATCAGCTGAATGATTAACCTAATGGCCTAGGTGTCATCAATTGAACCTATTGACCCTATGGCATGCTCAAACCTATAAAAGGCTCAGAGGTTGGCAATAGACTGGAACTCATCATCATCTGGATCTGATTGAAGCAAGAGCCTGAACTGAGCATACAGCATTGCCTGCCAGTGTCGGCCCTGTCTTGACTGAACAGATAGCTGTACTGAATAGGTTTGGAGTCCCCCTATCAGTGGCAAAGATGATTCTCTTTTTGCATATGCTTGTAAGTACATGATTTAACAGTTTTTATAATTGTTAATGTGATAGGTCATAGGTTAGGTTTTGCATGTGATAGGTTTTTTTTGCATATTGACTAGTCAATTGTTTTTTTGTTACAAACCTTAATTGTTAAAAGCTAAAAATAAAATTGCTAAAGTTTGAGCCTTGGTCTCTTGTGTCATCTCTAATACTGTATTAACCACAGAATTTAGTAATCTGACCAGAACAGAGGGGTACCTCCGCGGGGAGGTACATCTCAGGTCATTTACACCAACATGGACAATGACAGAGTCATATTTGTACTTGTTGTGGAGTGTCCTGAGTGCATGGGTTATGTGACAGATCCTGGCACCCGACAGGCAGCTGATAAGTAACCTTCTCCTTGTTTAGCCTGATGATTGGAACATCATTGTGCCTGACTATAGAGTCACCTATGACTAGTGTGTTGGGTATGTTGTTTTGCCTTATGGGATGTGGTTTATTGGCACTCTGAATCTGTGGGATATGTGTCATTTGGGTTGTGTTGGGGGGGTGGAGGTTGCTTGCACTTCTGCTTTGGAGGTCTCTGTTGCTTGAGCAGATTATTACCGAGACCCTCTGTGAATGTTTTTGTGTTTCTATGTGTGGATTTTGGTGGTATAGGTTTAGTGGGACTATGTGATGAGTGTGGTGTGGTACAAGTGTTTACCTTCTCCTCTTGACTGTCAAGTTCAGTCTTGGTTGGAGAGAGTTTAACTCTAGTTTAGCTAGATAAGTGCATCTCTCACAGGTTGTGGTGTTGGGTGGTAGGAGGAGAGGGTTGTATGTGTACATGAGGCAATGTTACATTGCCCCAAGATGCCCAGATTCATCAGATAGACAGGAGAGAACACTGGGAGCTGACCCTTGGACATGCCTGAATAAAAACTACTTTCCTCTATACAAGTGAGGAAAGGGAGTATAAGAGTTGTTTTTCTCTAAGCAAGTCAGGAAAGTAAGTACAAAAACTGTTTTTCTCTAGGTAAAGAGGAAGGTTGTGTGCTGTAGTAATTTGTAACTTATTTAGTGCTAACAAATTCTGAACAAGTGCTGAGCACGAATAACCAAATTCAAGTGCTAAAACTAAGAGTCTGTGCCTGGATCATGTGGTAGATAGGCTACCTAGTGCTTACCACTCCAACTGATAAGCTAGAATGCTTCCCTCCAACACAGAAAGGCTTGGGGGGCTCAGAAGCTTACAAACAGCCCTGGATACAGAAATCTGTATCTGGACTAGACTAGTTACAGGAAAGGTGAGAAACAAGTGCAAACACGGGCTTTTAAACCAGAAAGTTGAAAGAGATGGAAAAACTGCCCAAACAGCCAATAAACTACAATTTCTGGGCCAGTAACCACTCTTGTGGCAGACAGGCTACCTAGTGCATATCACTCCCACTGATAAGCTAGAAGGCTTCCCTCCAACACAGAAAGGCTTGGGGGGCTCAGAAGCTTACAAGCAGTCCTGAATACAGCAAATCTGTATCTGGAATAGGCTAGTTACAGGAAAGGTGGGAAACAAGCACAATCATGATCTTTTAAACCAAAAGATTGAAAGATATGGAAAAACTGCCAAATGGCCAATAAACTACAACTTCTGGGCCAGAAACCACTCTTGTGGTAGGTAGGCAGCCTAGTGCTAATCACTCCCACTGATAAGCTAGAAGGCTTCCCTCCAACACAGAAAAGCTTGGGGGGCTCAGAAGCTTAAAAACAGTCCTGGTTACAGCAAATCTGTATCTGGACTAGACTAGTTACAGGAAAGGTGGAAAACAAGTGCAAACACAGGCTTTTAAACCAGAAGGTTGAAAGAGATGGAAAAACTGCCCAAACTGCCAATAAACTACAATTTCTGGGCCAGAAACCACTCTTGTGTTAGATAGGCTATCTAGTGCTTACCACTCCCACTGATAACTTAGAAGGCTTCGCTCCAACACAGAAAGGCTTGGTGGGGGGGGGGGGGCTCAGAAGCTTACAAACAGTCCTGGATACAGCAAATCTGTATATGGACTAGAGTAGTTACAGAAAAGGTGGGAAACAAGTGCAAACCAGGCTTTTAAACCAGAAAGTTGAAAGAGATGGAAAAACTGCCCAAACAGCCAGTTAACTACAGTTTCTGGGCCAGAAACCACTCTTGTGGTAGATAGGCTACCTAGTGCTTACCACTCCCAATGATAAGCTAGAAAGCTTCCCTCCAACACAGAAAGGCTTTGGGGGTTCAGAAGCTTACAAACAGTCCTGGTTACAGCAAATCTGTATCTGGACTAGACTAGTTACAGGAAAGGCAGGAAACAAGCTTAGAAAAAAAATTGTTTTTGGAAAGTGGAAAGGGAGAAAGGAGAAACAGAAGATAATTCAAAATTAAGGACCTAAGTGGCTTGCCCTTCACAAATGCTCTCTCTGTATTAGGTAGAATGAGCTAGTGACACTAGACTGGAATAGAGCTGGGATAGAGCTGAACAGATGGGACTGGCAGGAGTGTCTGAAGTCAAAATATGATCTCACTGTACTCGGTTGTGTGAGCAAATGAGATAGACCCAGATGGAGTGTTCAAACACAAATTTACAGGAGGGGTGGGCAATTCCAAAGCCACCAAGATTAATACCAGAACAAGAACAGGGAGGGCGAGTAAGAAACTAACTGCAGAGACAGAGAGAGACCACAGTATTCTATGCAACAATTAAATAGAAAAATAAATAACTACAGAGAGACACAAACCACAATATTCAATGAAACAATTAAATAGACAAAAAAATAAAATGAAGTACAATCTTTAACACTGCAAGTTTGTACTTAACTCAGCTAGTAATGCAGTTGATTGTAGGTATGTAGCAAAAGCCAGATATTAAGCAGCAATATATACCAATTTTGCTGTAAAACATAAACATTATATGTATTTTTTCCTGTGGAAAATTGTAGCCATTTAAATTTAATTTCCAGGTACTTTCCATGAATAAAATATATTTCATGGACTTTAGTTAAGACTGGTAGAGTAAGCAGGAAGGAGTAATAATATTACAGGATTGTGGTGATTGTTATTATTATTACTGTATAAATGTATCTAAAATATACCAATGCGCTTAGCTACAGCACAGTACATCCAGTTACAATGCCCTGTTCCAACTGTTTTATCCTTCACGCATCCCAACAGCTTTGTGAACATCTGAAAGAGATCAAATCTGCTATTTGGCAGTTCCTTTCCCATGGGTTCAGGCAAATGCTGCATGAGTGGGCATGTTGCTAAATCAAAGTTCTTTTTTTTAATATTTTGTGATATACACACTCAGTTGTCAGTCATTTCAAAATGGTTTAGATTATTTTTATTTAGTTATTTATATTTGCTTACTGGAGTAACACACTGATCAATATTAACCAATCTCAGGCTCAGCCTGGGGAAATGCAAAACATTTCACAAACAAAATATATAAAAATGCAGTGGCAGATTTAGGCTTTGGCGCAGGGACGTGCACCTCCCCCTTTTTAAACTCATTGTATATCTTGGCTAGGACATCGGAAAGCATATGCTACATAAATCGTAGTGTACAGGGACATCAGGAGGCATACGCACTGTCAGTACAACTTTTTTAGAAGAGGGGGTAGCTTTTAAAAAAAAAAAAAATGTACGTACATATTTGGTGTTGGCTCCTTTAAGGAGGATACCAGCCAGTCGGAAGTGAGCTCACGGCATGTCCGGCTGGCTGCAAGCAGGAAATGTGCAGTAATGACCGAGCGAGTGGAAGAAAACGACAGTCGCAAATGGATTATCGCTGCGAGTGGGAAATGTAGTTGGTAATTGGACTTGAATCATTTGATCAGGTAAGAGAGTGTGTGAAATGTACTTGGTAGTTGGACTTGATCAGGTAAGAGAGTGTGTGGATTATCGCTGCGAGCGGGAAATGTAGTTGGTAGTTGGACTTGATCAGGTAAGAGTGTGTGTGTGTGAAATGTAGTTGGTAGTTGGACTTGATCAGGTAAGAGAGTGTGTGGATTATCGCTGCGAGCGGGAAATGTAGTTGGACTTGATCAGGTAACAGAGTGTGTGTGTGTGTGTGTGTGTGTGTGTGTGTGTGTGTGTGTGTGTGTGTGTGTGTGTGTGTGTGTGTGTGTGTGTGTGTGTGAAATGTAGATGGTAGTTGGACTTGATCAGGTAAGAGTAGGGTTACCACCTGTCCCACTCTGTGAGGGACAGACCCTCTTTGGGCAATTGTGCCCTGCAAAAAAAATTGAAAAAATGGCAAATGTCCTGAGATTTTAGGACAAAAATATTTCCTATATTTTATGTAATAGTTGCATATAACAGTTATTCTGTATCTGAAACACTTAAATGTTATAAGAAACAGAATAAGCAACTAAAATGCTACAAGAATAAGCCTTTATTTAGGCAAAAAAAGTGAAGTTCTGTCCTTTGTACTGGCCATGGGTATGTTATCACCATGCAAAATCTGACATTTGTACCAAAAATGTCCCACTTTGGCATTTGAAAAGGTGGCAACCCTAGGTAAGAGAGTGTGTGTGTGAAATGTAGTTGGTCTTGATCAGGTAAGTGCGTGTGTGAATTGTAGTTGGTCTTGATCAGGTAAGTGTGTGTGTGAAATGTAGCTGGTCTTGATCAGGTAAGAGTGTGTGTGTGTGTGTGTGTGTGTGTGTGTGTGTGTGTGTGTGTGTGTGTGTGTGTGTGTGTGTGTGTGAAATGTAGTTGGTCTTGATCAGAATGGTCGTGAGCTATGGTGTGAAGTGAGAACTGAATTTGTATTCCTTCATTATTTGCTTTGTTTGTCCAGGTTTTTTGTGCTAAGAGGTTGAGAGCTATCTAAATGATAGCCATTAAGTTTGTCTTCCTATTTTTCAAACTGCTGATTTAGCATAGTGGTATGTTGCACTGACTGTAGTGCATATGGTTTTGGGTTTAAGACATGCATGGTAGTAACACAGCATTTTATTCTAGCAACTTTCCAAAATTATACAAGCAATGTTTAAAATGTGTCCCTGGTTTTTGGGCTTTTGTCCCTCCCCCAATAAATGTTGGCTTTTTCCAGATTTCTTGTGCTGCAAAGTTCAGAGATACAGCTGAGTGTCGACATTTTACAAGGAGATGAATGCTGCAGGGGAACTAAAGTTTAGTGCTGCTTATGCTGAGTCTGCTTGTACTGTTAATAGCACAACAGGTAGTGTTCTTGCATTTGATGCAGAAGGCTGTGGGTTCTTCTCTCACAGGAGGCAGATGCATTGCTGATATTGTACTGTGTTGTAAAGAGGGGTGGATGCCGTAGTCCGTTTTTGCAATTTATTCCTCAAGGCAACAGGCACTTTATTTGCAGATGAAACCATGAAATATAAAGTTGTTTGCTAGCAGCAGCCTCTTCATTAGTTACAGATTTCTTTAATGTGGAATTATGTAGATGGCTTTTACTAGTTCAGAGATTGTGCATATTTACTGATACTGGTGGACTGTAGAAATTTGAGTAGACTTTTATGATGGAAATGTTATGAATTGGGCTGTTTGTCATTATTGGTGCATGCATTTTGTTTCATTGTTTACTGGAAAAATGTTCAAAACAATAAATTTAAAATGCTGTCTAACAACTATACTGTATTGTACAAGGAATAGAATTTAATACAATCAGGAAGGTGTATCAAAGAGCACGTGTATGTTTCATGTGCAAGGGGCCTATGATTTGAAAACAGCTCAAAGTTAATCTTTATCTGCCACTGGCAAAATATATTTTCTTTGAATGTGGGTTTCAATGCTGTTTCAATGAATGTGAGTTTCAAGGGCAGAGAAGTTTTAATGCTAAGTCTAGTTTCATTGTGAGACTGCATTACTTTGTTTAGCAGATATTTATTGGTGTTCGTGCTGTAAAATGCAAAATAAAACTTTTCTGGCAAATCATTTAGGAATGAAGTCACTAAATAATGACCAACATTAAGTTTCAGACGTCATAATCTTCAGAAAAATGCATACTAAAGCAAGACCTGATATTCTATCAACTGTCTTAAGTTTATACAAGATCAGTTTTTAGTACTGTTTGTATGTTCCCCCAATATATTTGGCTTTGTCCAGATTTCCTGCATTAAGAGGTTGAGAGGTATGTGCAAATAAATCACTTTATAAAATTAGGAATATCCAAACCTCTCAACTGTCCCCAATTTTGGCTCAAAATGTTGCTCTCCCCCTAATAATCTCTCCACAAAATAGCAATTTTGGAAGAAAACGTGGAGGGTTTACTTTTATAAATAACTGTAATGATCAGAGTTATACATTACTTTTATTTCAAAAATGGATGTAGATTCTCTAATTTTGTCAGCTGCTCAAGTTAAAACTGCTCATATTAAAATGGTGTCCCTTCTTTGACAGGTTCCCAGCTGTATTGTCTGGCAATCCTCTACCCCAGCTACCATGCTGCATTTTTCAAAGAAATTACTTTCAGGTTAATTTTCAATTCAAGGAACCGAGTTTGAATGAATTGATATTATATTACTGAAGAGGCTTTACAGCGAATACCTCTTCATCGGCACTTAAGAGCGAACCGTGAATTACGAGAATGGCTGTAGCTTGGCTGGGGAGGGGGGTAGCAGTTTTAGAGCTGTGAGTACAAATTTGAAAATCCTAGCTACACCTCTGGTAGTGTACACACTGACAAGCCAGGGGTAGCAAACATAAAAAAAATCTTTAAAAATGTCCTAAAAGTCTTCCTCTACCGAACGATAAGCTTTTCGTGCTCACAGCCAGCCAAGACAGTTATGCTTTTCTGAGAAAGGTGTTGGGTTGGGAGATGACTGGACTAATCCATCCAGATGATGTAATTGTGGTTGGCTGCAGCTGTATTTGGAGGGCTGCTTAATTTCTGTTAAATACAGCTGCAGTCAATCTCTTGTTATTGGTGCTGCCTGCCTAATTCTAACTTCTGGAGTTCACAGTAGACGGTCTGAGTAAAGAGCAGAGCAACTCAAATTCTTTGTGGTCCTGCGGTTTGTGTGGATTTCTCTGTTGCATGTGTGCTAAATTGACTATGCTTTTGGATTCTCTGATCAAGTGTGTGCAGCACTGTACAAGACAGCCTCCTGAAATTTGGTTGGGTGTACCATAGGGTATTAAGATGCACAGCCAAGAACTTCAGAACAGCTTGTTTTGTTTTTTTTTTAAGACCAGACAGGCCTTACGATGATGAGCCGAACATATGGTCATTTTCCTGCACACTTCTTTCTGCTCCATTCCCTTACAGCAAGCAGCCAACCCACAAAAGTTAGCCTGTGGCCCAACTGGGATTGAGTTGATCCAGAATCACCACTCTGCAGTACAGAGAGAGGACAGCTGCAAGATATATCATTTGATAATTACAAAACTAAGCTTATAAGATTGGTGATTGGGAGACATAACTGAATGGTTAATATTTTAATACAGCACACAGTGATTGAAACTGTAGATACATTTTAGGACTAGGGTATATATGGTATGGTAAATGGATCATTCCAGGTTTGTTTTTCTAATCATATCAACCAGATGGTTAGTGATAGCAATAGAACAATAGTATAAAAATGCTTATAAAGTCTAGGAAATTGGAAATTAAGTCATTGTTTTTTAGTTACATTAGACACAAACTTGAGTATGGAATAACTACATGGAAACCATATAAGAAAATCATGAGTGAACTGTAAAGACCCCAGCAGAAATATACCACGAGCATCAATGGTAGTGAAAATCTAAGTTACTGTGAAAGACTAAAATATCTTAACAGGGTCTCAGATATTTAAGAGCTGATCTTATTCAGGTATATAGGGCATTTAGAGACTACCTCTGGGAATATTTAGGGTTATCAAAAAGTAGTAGCGAAACATCAGACAACCTATGTAGAAGATTCTATAGGAATGAGAAATGTACTAATTGCTTCTCTAAGAGAGGAACTGATGCATGGAAGAGATTACCATATTACATTAAAGCAAGTACTAGTTTAGATATTTTTAAGAACAGTCTGGAACTTATTATGAGAACAACTGTTTTTGGTATATTGGCAGGCTAGAAGGGCATTATTGCCCACACTTGAAATATTTCTGTGTATGCAAAATCTAAAATGGGAGAACAAAGGCCCAGAAATTGGGAAAAGATTTAAATATCACTTTTTTAAACTTAGAAAGATGTTGGGATAAGTGGATATGTGTTAGCATGCATTTTCACTGTTTAAGCGAAGCATTTTTTCCATGTTTAGGATTCTAAAGGCTGTGTTAGTGTACATATGGTCAGTCTCATGCCAACTCAAACTGTAGAGAGGGGGTTTATTTACATTTGACAACACATTAAAATCAGTGGCTTTCCAAGAAGTATTTGAATGTTGCAGCTGTTCAAACCAACAATTTTATATATGTGTGTAGAAACAGTCTGTTTGGTTATTAC
Organism: Protopterus annectens; assembly: GCF_019279795.1. Classification (NCBI taxonomy): domain Eukaryota; kingdom Metazoa; phylum Chordata; order Ceratodontiformes; family Protopteridae; genus Protopterus; species Protopterus annectens. The sequence goes on from NC_056733.1 coordinate 816,739,787, forward strand.
AGAAGTGGCAGTCTGTCTGGGGATGGAAAGGCAGCATAGCTCTCAACTGTATCTCATTATAAGGAATGTTCTTCAGTTTGTGAGTTTCAATGTTAGCTGTTGCCATGGTATACAATACTGAATCATGTTAAAACAGGAAAACTATTAAATAACATAACTGTTTTCTCATACTTATGCTTTGAGCATCCTAGATGAAGTTGTTAGTAAATGTTCGCCTCTTGCTCCATATTGTCACATTATGTTCTATATTTTGGAGATGAGGGGCTGAGAGCTATGGGAGGCAGTCAGTGGAAGAAAGCAAATGGCAGACTTTAAGTCAGTCTGTGTAGGACATATTGTTTAGCCCTAGTATCCTTTTAGTAAGGCTTCTTTGTGGGCATTCCAGTTGCATGTGTCTGGACAGATAGAGGCCAAAGGGGGCATTATGCTGAATGACTGGCCTAAAGAGTGCTGAGTAAAGGAGGGCAGTGACATCCTAGATCTAGACATAACCCATTTCTTTAAGCTGTTTAATATAGAAGCATTTTCTTACATAAGTAGACATACTGGTCAAAATTTAGGTCACTGCCCAGATAAGTTCCGAAAACCCAAACAAGTCTATTCTTAAGGTCTTATTGTCGTCATAGTTGTTCTCTGAGGTAGATGACTTCCAAAGGATACAATAATGCATTTACTGGCATTTCATTTTGGTCCACGATTGTGGCACTAGTTGTTTGGGACAAACCGTCCAGTAGGATGGCTGTGTAATTTGGGGTTCAGTGACTGCTCCTAACTTGTAGTCATGTGCAAACTTAGTCATCCAGAGCCCTTTGGTATTGGCTTTTACTTCAGAAAAGTAGATGTTAAACAGGAGAGTCCCCAGCACAGAACCCTGGGGACTCCACCAGTAGCTCATCTCTTCCTGGAGGTAACTTTGTCAGTATTGCTTTCTTGCATCTCATCTGTGAGCCATGTGGCAATCCAGTAGGTGACCATAGTTTATTCCTAGTTTATTTAGCTGTTCTACAATGCCTGAGTGGGGGATTGTGTCAAAAGCTTTAGCTAGGTCAAGGTATGCAATGTGTACCATTTTGCTTTCCTATATTGCATTGGTGACCTTTGCAAAAAAGTACATTAGATTTGGTAAGCATGACCTGCCCTTGACAAATCCAAACTAAAATGGAAACAGTATTCGGAGGGTTGCTGTTTCCTAATAAAGCTTTCCATGGCTTTGCATATTAGGCTGGCCAGACAAAGTAGATTTTGTGTTACTGTCCTTTGGGAAATGCTACAGTACTTAAATTTGGTTTTATACATTGCATATAATTGAACTGACTGTTTTTTATGACTTTTTTCATAAAACGTGTATTTCCTTAACTTGCAGTGTTCTTTAACTAACTGAACTTCACTTGCACACACAAAATTATTTACATAAATTAACTTTGCTGGTTTCACATAAATCATTATTTACTTAAATTACTTACATTTGCTATGGGTCTTGGGGTGATATCACCTTCACTGGGATTCTTTGCTATGTTATCATAATGCTTATGTCAGGTATGCCATATAAAAGAACTACTTCATATGGGCAACCAAACATATCCTCTAGGTATGTCTTGAAACAACTGGTAATGTCTGCTAATATGCTGTGTGCTGGATAGGAGTTATGTACCTCCACTAACACAACCACACCAGGTTCACTGGATCATACGAGAATATTAGGCTAACTGCCATGAATGATAATTATAAGGCTAGCTAATAAGCTGAGATCAGAATCAAACCCAATACTTTGTGTCTGAGGTGAAAACCTTAACCGTTGTGCTCAATCGACCTGCCACCCCCAATGTTTTGCAAATGACTGTATGTTGCTGTGTTTTCACACATGCTGATACAATATCTTAAGGTGATCCTTCCACATCCCCCTTCCCCAGTGTTTTGCTTTCCTGCCTCCCCACCTCACTTGTTGACTTTCCAGACTGCCCCCACCCCCTTTGTAAAATCCTGGATCCGCCACTGAAATGTAAGCAATAACAGAAAAGTTCATACTAATTACATTGAAAAAAGTGTATCTATGCACATTGTAAGTGCACAAGCACCGCGTAATGTACAATCAAGCAGAGTGCAATGTACAATTTATGTATTAGTTTCCAAAGTGGGTCAATCTTCAGTAAATCTAGAAAGAGGAGAACAGGCTTGGAAAGGAGATGGGTTAGGTGATATTACCATTTGGAAGCCTTTTCATAGGTCTTGTGTTTGCTATCTGTCCATTTTTTTATAGCAGAATCTCTGTTTTAGCTTGCTGTGCACTGCGAACACACGTGCGTGAATGTGTGTGTGTGTGTGTGTGTGTGTGTGTGTGTGTGTGTGTGTGTGTGTGTGTGTGTGTGTGTGTGTGTGTGTATACGTGCGTGTGTGTGCGCGAGTGTGTGCGTGTGTGTGTGTGTGTGTGTGTGTGTGTGTGTGTGTGTGTGTGTGTGTGTGTGTGTGTGTGTGTGTGTGTGTGTGTGCATATGCTAGGGGGCAAAGCATATAAATGGCAAATGTCCAACAATTTCTGGGCATATAGTTTCTAACTTGCCGCTAGATGTTGTAGAAAATGGGTTCCCTACACATTCTCAAGGGAAAATTGCTCAAGCATCAGTAGATCACAGAAAAAAAAAAGATGAACTACATAACGCTGAATGCTTTTTCCCATATGAAATCATCGCCAGTGTGAGTCATAGTTCTGCACCAGCAGCGATTGTCTTCCTTTGTAAGATTTCTCCTTTCTTCAAGCTGGAGTGACTGTGGATTTGGTATATATGCATTCGATGGTGTGGGGGGCTGGGAGGGTGCAGAGAGAGAAAATCAGACTTTTTCACCCTTTTGGATTTTTGGGCATTTTTTTCATTCTTTTGGCATGGCGGCTTTCAGGAAGTTGGTGTTTCATAGTACAATCATAGTAACCAATGATTCTGTATTTGAGACAGCTTACTGTGATACAAAACAACAGAAAAAAATAAAATTCTAAAATGGTGAAGCTATATTTTGGCAATATTGTGAAACCTAATATTTTGTACTGACTATAGCCATGATTTGTCCTGGAAAATTTCATATTTCTGTGAATAATTTCCCAACATGGCTGTTTCTTGACACCAGACTTCAAGGTGGTTATGACGGCAGGTCATGCTACTCAGATCAAGCTATATTAAAATGTAACTCACTAGTTAACTTCAGACTTATGCTCAGAGGTCTACATATGAGCATTTTTCTATTGGTCAGACAGAAGAAATACAAGTCCTACTTTTGTAACTGAATGGTTCATTTGGAAGTGTAGAGGCTGTTGGCAAACTGGACTTTATCCAAGAAATTACATTCCCAGAACATGAAGACAACGCATTAGATATGAATGTTTAAAATATTCAGTCGTATGTATCAATGGTAGAGCACAGTGGCATCAGTGGTTAGGTAGTATAGCACCTATCTATACAAATGACTGTGACTGGAGTTTGTCCTTTCACATTTTAGTGCAGTCAGTTTTCCCATTTTTTTTCTTTTTTTGTTATTCTAGTCCAATATCAGCCTGATGTATTTAGTGGGAAATGTCCCAGTTATGTTTTAGTAAGAAGTAAATGGAGGTAGAAAGAGTCAAACCCTCTACCTTTAACTACATACGGGAGCTTGTTTAGAACTTCTAGCCTTAAACCGCCACTCCAACTGCCATTTTGTTATTGGTAAATCACTGAGGATTACAGTCAGTCAATGTCAGTCATTGCAGTTCCGTAGTTCTTATTGTTCAGAAAATGTATATCCATGCAACACCCATTGTTACTCTAGAGCTGTCAGGCACTTAAGTCTCTGAGCTGTTAATAAACTGCTTACTATAATAAAAAGGATAGGGTTTGAATCCTCCAGCCTCCTTTCGCCTTTGGTGTAAATATGAGCAAGTCTGTCAGAGAGTACTCTTGAGTCATCCCTGAAAAGACCTGGTTACCAAATAGATAAAAAAATAGAATTTAAATGCCCACCAAAAATATTTTTTGGCTTTGTCCAGAATTTTTGAACAAAGAAATTGAGAGTTATTTCAGTCTGCTGCTTGGAAAATTAGTGGCTTTCTGGAAAACTATTGTGGATTACAGTAATTAAATAATGGCAGGCATTTGAGTTTTAGCTTTGTTTCCTTCAGAATTGCTTGCAAGCGCAACTTTCTAAGCATATAAGAGTAAAGATGTAAAATCTGGTCCAGACTGTTGTCTCTTTCACTTGGAGTCTTGAGCTAAGAAGTTGGGAGGGATGGGGTTGCAATCAGATGCACTGTAGGTTTCTCACAGTTTGTTTGTTTCTTTCGGCTTTTCCCGGTTAGGGGTCGCCACAGCAGAACTCTGGTCCACTAATGACTGGCAGTTGATTTTTACGAACCAGCTTGCCAAGCCTGACACACAACGTTCAATGAAGGTATGCCCATGCACGCATGTCTCCATGCAGAAGATGCTCTAGCTGAGAATCAAACCGGACAGCATCTTACTGTGAGGCGACAACACTACCGCAGCACCACCACCATGGGTGTAGTGAGCTGAAATACACGTCTTTCTCATAAAGCATTTGTTGATTCATTTTATCATAATCAAACATCTGAATGTATGCTGTCATACAAGGGGAATTGAGGGTCACGTGTGTGTGTGTGTGTGTGTGTGTGTGTGTGTGTGTGTGAATGTGTGTGTGCGTGTGTGTGTGTGTGTGTGTGTGTGTGTGTGTGTGTGTGTGTGTGTGTGTGTGTGTGTGTGTGTGTGTGTGTGTGTGTGTGTGTGTGTGTGTGTCCAGCATCCCAGAGTAGTTATGGTGTAAAGAAAGGAATTGATTGCAGTAGACAGAAGTTGTATGATATCTTATGAGCTATGTTCCTTGGGAAGAATCATTCATTTCCTTGTTTTGTTGACTGTTGACAGTGTGCTTGTTTGCCTGTCTGCAAGTTTAATGTTTTTAATTTACTTTATCTTTTTTCAGGCACAAGGATGTAAAATGCCCTGTGGCTACTACAGTTTGGTACTTAGTGCCTATGAGTTAAGGCTATGAGATGTTAATGAGCCATTTCATCTAGTGCAACTTTTGATTCATTTAGCCTTCCGTTGTCTAGTGTGAGTCTGACCAAGTAATTTTACCAAACCGTACTCCTGGGCTGCCACTGAAAAGAAACACTTGTCTCCAGCAGCCTGTCTTAAACTGTTAGCAAAGTCATTGCACATTTGTCTTTTGAACTTCTGTACCCTTCAGATAGCCTCTAATAAGTGCTTCACTATGTGCTATTTGACTGCAAACGCCTGTATGTATGTTGCAGTTTAATGAATTGCCAAATGCAGTTTCAATTAATGTGTGTTTCAAATGAAAATAAGTTTATTGCTGCAGATGGTGTTTTTAATGTAAGAATATTTTATTCATCAAATGGCTATCAGTGATTTTGGAATAAAATTTTTAATAAAAGTTTTAAATAAAATCCAAATCCCCATGATCATTGTGTAAAGAGGAACATAGTATGCACACTGACAGGTTTCAGTAGTGTTTTATGGTAATGGGGGAAAGACAGCCAAGTAATCTGATATTGGTAAGCTGTGGGGGTGGGGTCTGGTCCATCACTTTGCCTAGGACCTTATTGGACCATGATCTGCTCTACTGTTATAGTTCAGAAACTAAACATGAGTATTTACCCTCATACATAGCCCTATCATTTTTATTTTTCTATATTTTAAACCGGGTAAAGGGGCAACCCAGAAGTACTGCCTGGTTAAGTGACTAGCTATATGTCACACAGTAGGCAAATGGAGGCAGAGAGAATCAAACCTTGTACCCTTGACTACAGAAAGCAACTCACTAAGAATTTAGAGCCTTAATACTCTAACTGCCAGACCTTCATTCATTTCTTTATTTTCTAAGTTACTGAGTGTTAAAAAATCACTGATGTTTAGCATCAGTCAGTAATGCCAGTTATTAAAGATTCATAGTTTCTATTGTCGAAATGTTCAGAAAATACATGTTGATGCAAAGTCTGTTCTGTTAACCTTTTAAGTGACAGTAGTTTACCTCTTATCTGTCGCTGGTTTTGCAAAACATCACTGATTTTGTCTCATGTTTTTCCCATGCACCCTAAGTCCATTTTCCATTCATAAAGCCAGGCATATCTGATTACAATACACATAAGTAAAAATTCTACCTGACCAGACAGTTCACGAACACAAAGTCATTTTATAATTTATCAGCTGTAACTTACTTTGTAAGAGGCATTGTGTTTGTGTATGACGGGAACTGTAGAAAGACATTAGAGGTGAAGAGGAAATGTTTTAAGTATAATAAATTAAACTGTCTGCTGTGTTCTTACCATAGAGTGACTTACCAAACGTAGGACTACATTTTTATTGTTTTATGCAATCCTGACAGAAAATAGTTAGCAAAAGAAGAAAAAAATATAGAAATATATATATATATATATATATATATATATATATATATATATATATAGATATTGCGCTGAGGTTATTGTCAGTTTTTTTAAGTATTCTGTGAGGGTAAAACTTGTCACATATGCATTTCCTTGAACATACTGCTATGTGAATGTTGGATTTTTCAAACAGGTGAAGATGGTATGTTGCTGGTAAATAGGGGTTCGTGATGCTAATGCTAAAACTTTTGAGTATACCAAAAATTTCAGCCTTTCCATTATGAGTGTGCGCATGTGTATGTGTGTGTGAGTTAAGGTTAGAGTAAGGCCTACATAAGGAGATAGCTATAGCGTATGTGTGTGCAGGTGTGTTTTTGAATGTAGCATGTGTATGAGCTGTCTAGTGTAGTCATAGTGTTGCATAAAAGGCTTTTCTAAGGTAAGGTGGAGGGTTAGAAAAGGGTTAGGATTTGGTTTATTATGCATTACTAATATGATGCTGGGGGTTCTATGTCTATCTTAGAATTGGTTACATTAATGACTAGGTTGAGATGTGGATTCATGCAGGTGGAATTTTGAGTCTCAGTCATGGTTTGTATGCATTAAGAAACATGGATGTGGTTTAGTGCTTGGGTAGCTGTTTGTAGTGGGTAAGTCACATCAAAGGATGGCTTCAAATGTCAGGATTTGCCAGACAGCTTTGTGGCATATGCTGAAAGGATGGCTGCTGTGGCATATGCTGATAGGGTGGCTGCTGTGGTATATACTGATAGGCTGGCTGTTGTGGCATATGCTGATAGGGTCGCTGCTGTTGCATATGCTGATAGGGTGGCTGCTGTAGCATATGATGATAGGGTGGCTGTTGTGACGTGCTGATAGGGTGGATGCTGTGGCATATGCTGATAGGGTGGCTGCTACATGCTTGTGCATGTGTGCTATACAGAAATGGAGAGCTTTTATAGTCCCCTTTTTCTGTGTAGTGTGCTTTTTCTAGTATCATGCATTTTGCTTTGGGAGAAGGGATGTCTAGGATTGTTAAGGTAATATATTTTACTATATGCTATTGATTTTGGGTGTGTGTACAGTTTGGGACAGTGAGAAACTACAAAAATATGAACCACCCCTGATTGTAGTCTGAGTGATTGCCCCTTCAGGTCAACCTTTGTCTTTATGATGGGAAAGAAATTGACAACTTGGCTGGCAGGTGTCTAATGATCAGTAGATAGTGGGAGCAAAGTATCACAGCAATAAATAAACATGTAGCCTGCTTGTTTATGAAACTATAAATGTAAATATGAAGTTAAGAACTAACACGCAACAGTGCTTAGCGCTAGTCCACAAAAATACTACATTCTCTGACACAAAGGAAGTAGCTAATATCCTAGCTAACAAATTTAATGCAAATTTTACTCCACCCACAATTATAGCTATTCCACAGGTTCCACAATCCCAACCACCCCCTTTAATTAGTAAGGAACAAATTCTCTAAGCCCTATCAAAAACTATGAATACTTCATCCATGGGCCCTGGTAACATACTACATTGCCTAATTATCAGTGTCATATATATGGCCTTTCTGAACCTGAACTTAAACTGTTTAATCTAAGCCTCTCCACTGGTTCCATTCCTGAAGCCTGGAAAACAATAACAATAATAATGCCATTACACAAGGGGGGCAACCACAGACTCTGGAAACGTAGACCCATTAGTCTCACTATTCTCATATGTAAAGCTGTGGAGTGCGTTATCTCAGACTTCATCACAGACTCTGGAAACGTAGACCCATTAGTCTCACTATTCTCATATGTAAAGCTGTGGAGTGCGTTATCTCAGACTTCATCACAGACTCTGGAAACGTAGACCCATTAGTCTCACTATTCTCATATGTAAAGCTGTGGAGTGCGTTATCTCAGACTTCATCACAGATTCTGGAAACGTAGACCCATTAGTCTCACTATTCTCATATGTAAAGCTGTGGAGTGCGTTATCTCAGACTTCATCACAGACTCTGGAAACGTAGACCCATTAGTCTCACTATTCTCATATGTAAAGCTGTGGAGTGCGTTATCTCAGACTTCATCACAGACTCTGGAAATGTAGACCCATTAGTCTCACTATTCTCATATGTAAAGCTGTGGAGTACGTTATCTCAGACTTCATCACAGACTCTGGAAACGTAGACCCATTAGTCTCACTATTCTCATATGTAAAGCTGTGGAGTGCGTTATCTCAGACTTCATCACAGACTCTGGAAATGTAGACCCATTAGTCTCACTATTCTCATATGTAAAGCTGTGGAGTGCGTTATCTCAGACTTCATCACAGACTCTGGAAACGTAGACCCATTAGTCTCACTATTCTCATATGTAAAGCTGTGGAGTGTGTTATCTCAGACTTCATCACAGACTCTGGAAACGTAAACCCATTAGTCTCACTATTCTCATATGTAAAGCTGTGGAGTACGTTATCTCAGACTTCATCACAGACTCTGGAAACGTAGACCCATTAGTCTCACTATTCTCATATGTAAAGCTGTGGAGTGCGTTATCTCAGACATCATTAATCTGGAACTGAAAATCTCTTAAAGCTGGACTCTTGTCAATTTTACCTTTATCAAAGAAAGGTCCCTCCTCTTTATCCAAGTTAATTTCTTTGAAAGTGTAACTGAAGCAGTAGATAATGGATATGTAGCTTATACAGCATATCTAGACCTGTCAATAACTTTGACACTATTCCCCATGCAAACATTAATGACAGACTTGTAAATCTGAATATAAATCAGTATATCATGCAATGGATAGCTAACTGGTTGTCTGATAGAACCCATGTGATTAGAGTAGCAGGTGCCACTTCTGGAAATAAAACAGTTACCAGTGGTGTACCACAAGGCTCGGTTTTGGGCCCTCTCCTATTTGGCATATATTTCTGAGACCTTCAGGCAAGCACTTCTGGCCTATGGTTAACCAAGTTTTCAGAATATTGTAAATTGGATGTTATTATTCGATCTTCAACTGATTCACAATGCGTCAACACAGCTTAGTCACAATTGCTTCAACTCAGCTTAGACCATGTTAGCAGCTGGTGCAAGGACAATGGTCTCATGTTATATGTAATAAATGTGGCATAGTTCATTCTGGTAAACAAAACAGTTTCACTTACCATATAGGGGATACACCCCTCCAATCAGACACTGCCGTAAGGGATCTGGGTACTTTTGTTCATAATGTCTTATTATTTGACCATCATTTCTCAATAGTAGTTTGGAAAGTATTTTATCTGGCCCATCTAATTTGCAAAGGCATCTCCACAAGATCAAAAGAAGTCTTAATTCCCCTTTACTCCTACCTTATCAGACCCATTATTGAATATAATGCACCTTTTGGCATGTATTTATCTCAACATGCTATAGACAGGTTTTAGGATGCACACTGTGGGACAGACAAAGAAATGAGGACATAAAAGCAGAAGCCAAAGTACCTCCAATTGCAGAAAAGGTCAAAGAGAACAGATTACAGTGGTTCAGGCACACTTGCAGAAAAGATAACAATCTGGTGAAGAAGCTTTGAGACAGACAGGAAGAAGACAAGAGGAAAAAAAGGGCATCCAGCAAAAAGGTGGATGGATTGTGTAGACCTGAAACAGTCAGGCATGAGTGTTAAAGAGGGCAAGAGAATGGCATTAAATAGGTAGATGTAGCAACAGTTAACACAATACCCTGATTCCATGTAGAAAAATGGGGGAAAAAGTGGGGGTTGATGATATCACACAATTTGAGAGACCTCAGATATTCATAACTAAAATGATCTGTGGCCTCAAAAATGTTAGTTATCAGGAGAAACTGGCAGTCCTTTCTATCCACTCAGTGTCTTACAGATTCGTCTTTGGAGAATTATATCTAGCCTTTCATGCTTTGAAAGACCATACCCTAATTAATCTCCAATTCTTTTGCAAAACTAATGGTACGTCAAATAATTGATTAAAGGAACTATACCTTCATCGACATATAAATAAGACACATTGGCATGATAGATTCTAATCCCAACATATCCCTCACCTATGGAACAAACTTCCACTACCTGTCAAACTGAGTAGCACCCTTGCCATCTTCAACATAAGCCTAAATAATTGGATGGACAGCCTCAAATTCACTCCCAATCTAGCTTGTCTTACCCTCCTTAAGGCTAGAGAGAAATATTGAATAGGGTTATTTGGTTAAACTTGAAATGCTGCGCAGACTGATTGCCTGGTACTTAGCTATGAACCTTTAAGTGGCACAATCAGTTATTTCCTCACTGCAGTGCATCGTGGATTAACAGTCTTAGTGTTGTTTTGTTTCTTACACCTTAACCTTTCACATACTGCCTATTATTAATTGGTAATCACTTTGTTAAGGAAGAAAGTGCTTCCCAAAAATGTCATTATGCCACAGGGAGATATTGGTATTAAAATGAATAATATGAAAAGCATACAAATGAGTTAATGACTAGTCTTGGGCTGGGAGATGTAACTTTTTAGTTCCTGTATGAGTTCAGTTTTGTATGGAGGCTGCTGCTGTTGCAGTTTTTATGTGATTCATTGTAGTGTTTTTAGTTACTTTAATGATGTGTGCTTTTTAATGTAACTATTTTGTGTTACTGAGTTTTAGATTATAGTTTATTCATTTCATTGTGTTGTCCTTAATTAAATGCTCATGTTGGATTGTTGGGTTGCAGCTTCCTGCTGTCTTAGTTGATATTAATTTGTTTAGATGATTGATGTTGCAAGTAAGGTAGTATTTTTGTAAATGTGAGTGTTTATAAAAAAATATTTTGTAACTTAGTGAGGATGTGTGTTTATTCCAACTGCTTGTCTCAGATACTGAACTGTTTACAATGAATCTGATATTTTCATTTTATGAAATTCACTAATTAGGGGTAGCTAGACTTTCGTCTGTGCTAAGGATAATTTACATATTGTAGTACCTCATTTATAGGCACCAGGGCTAGGGATTTTTAGGAAACATTTACAAGATAATTAGACACAAGAACAATATTAAAACATTAACTGGTATGTTGGAACAATTGACATTAAGCTGAATAACTACTTAACAATTCATAGTTAAATAACTTGAGTATTTTTTAGTTTAAAGAACAGGTTACACTAGGAAACACCAGGGCTTAACAAGTAAATGCTCATACTAAAACAAATTGTAAAATCCAATGGACTGATAAATAGATAACACACAGCTTTTCAAAATATACACTGCATGCCTAACCACAGGAAAAACTGTACTTACTTCTGTGTATGTGTTTTATTAAGAATAATGTCTATTACATACATTTTACGTCTAGATCCTGCCATGCATTACCTAACACTGATTACAAAAGAAATTAAATTTTATTAAGGCTCATTATGAGTTATAAAAATAGGCGAAAACTGTAGTATGACAGTATGATATGTGGTAAAAGTGATACAGGAGTAATAATGTCATTGTGTAGGAGACACAAGGATTGGGCTAATAAACATCACAATTTTAATAACGTTTAGTACAATCGAAAATATGAAGTGAGAAGACAGTGTGACAGTTCTTTTGCAAACAAAGAAATGAAGGTGCATGAAGTTGTAAGATAAAAGCAACAATAGCAGTAAAACTGATTGTGTTGTTATCAATGTGAAATTCCATTAAGTCACAGATTTTTTTTCATTCTATAGAACCCCTCCATCCCTCACTACAAGATGTCCAAGAAACAACTGAATTTTTATTCTGATTTGACCATATGGAATATACCTTATTACAGTCTGCCTGGAACTAGCTGGAATAGTATAGTTGCATCTAGACCAGCTAAGAACTTGATGACATGGTACCTATAGGAGACCAGCCTAAAGCAAATAATTGTATCTCCCACTAGAGGTAACAATATACAGAACACTGTATATATCTGTTACTCTCTTCTAGAAATGTTTTACCACATTAAAACACCTTTGACAAACAATAATAGTTCTCGTATCCATTGCTTGGCTACACTCCCTTCCTTAAACAGTTTTAACATGTGCATAAACAATGACCCAGCCCTGTTTAGTAATATCAATACAAATTTAAAAATATCTAGTATGGGGCCATCCACTTGCAATTGGGAGCCTCTGGTTTGACATCTATCTATATATAGCATCAGGAATACAATTAAATCCATTATACCAGATATAAAATTCGCTATTTTAAGCAGCATAAAACATTGCCCTCATATGATGAGGCTATCCAAAGAAGTGAAAGATATTATTATTAATGAGGAAATCGATTAATTATAAGAAGTGGGCTAAGTCACATTTACCAGTCCTTACAACTGATCAAAATAAACTATCTAAACAGTTGCAATTAATGCTTATTAAGAAAGGAACTACCAGTGAGGGTAGTTTAGCTACAAACTTAAAAAAATAATAATTTTGTAAATGCATCTGGAATGTTAAGGTATACTGCCTTGGACTAGTTTGTCTTAAGGAGAAGTTAGAAATCTATGCCACTGTGTACATTTTTGCACCTTATATTAATTAATATAGCAGTAACTTTTGTATCTATCCTATTTGAAATTGACTGCTAACAATTTCCAGTAGTTTATACCAAGCTCCTACAAATATATCAATCAGCCTAATTTCAAACACTACCTGGATGGTTCGTATTACAAGAAAATAGCATGCTAAAAAATCACTTCACACTGTATATCAAATAGATCTGAAAATTATGTAATGAACATGCAGGTCCATTAAACTACTTGACTATTAAATCCTACTATCAGTCTGCAGTCACAGAATAGCAGAAATAGGACACTGTTAAGGTTATTTGTAAAAGTAAAGGGCTATTTCCAAGGTTAAGATCTATTTTCCCATGAGCATTGTCTGTAGCATCAGTAAATTGATGGAAAATGTCGTCCTCGAGGCGTATGACTTGGAGGCCCTCAGGCATGCTTTCCAGCTAATTGCTACTTAAGCTACATTATTTCTCTGCTACTTGCTCACCTGCTGTATGTACATCCCATTTTTCCAGAATGCAATACATGTACTTCCTGTCCTACTTTTTTTCCTCTGATGTGTACTTATAGACATAACTCATTCCATGCCTGTGTCATAAATGTGAATACAGGTAAGGTATAAATGGTCATAAAACTCTGCTGTCTTGTATTTCCTATAATCCTATGATCTTATGCATGCTTGCAAATATTGTATATACTGTATTATGTACTGTAGCAGGGGCGGCCCGTGCTATTGGACTGCCGGACTGCAGCCCCCTCAACTTCAAACTAACAAAATAAAAAGAAAAAAATATTTTAAAATTTCGTGGACTTTGTGCATGAGCACTAGTCCAGACTGCTGCTGAGACAGTCTGGAGCATGGAGCATGTGCAGATTGTCTCAGCAGCAGTCCTGATTGAGACACATGAACAGAAGTGCTCCCACAAGTCTATGCAGTTTTAAACTGCATAGACTGCCTGGGAACTGCAATATGCTGGTGGTTAGGCTCATGGTGGTGTGGTACGGAATACCTCAGGCTTGAACCCTGTACCTTGTTTGCAGGTGTTAAAGACCTGAATTCCCTACCCACCACCATTTGTAAAAAAAATTGCAGATTTTTGCCTCATATTTGATCTGATCTGTTCCTCATAATATTTGTGGTTTGTAAATGCTGCAATGCTTGATATTTGATGGTGCAGTGGTAGCATTGTTGCCTCACAGCTGCAGGTTCTCGGGTTTGCTTCTTGGCTGGGGTGCCTTCTTTGTGGGGGGGGGTCTGTATCTTCTCCCTGTGTTTGTGTGGGTTTGCTTTTGTTTCCTCCCATGTTACAAAGACATGTCTGCATTATTTCTTCCTGGGCCTCTGCTGAGAATTGTTTTTTTTTGTTCCAAGTCAGACTGTCCTGATTAACAAATGTTAAATATAATTGACAGGCATTTGAATTTCAGACTTCAGGTTTCTGAATGTTTAGTTCCTTACATATATGATGGTGCAGTGGCAGTATTGTTGCCTCACAGCTATAGGTTTTCTGGTTTGATTCTTGGCTGGGGTGTCTTTTGTGTTGAGTCTGCATCTCCTCCCTGTGTTTGTGTGGATTTGCTTGGGTGCCCTGTCATTTTACAAAGACGTGTCTGCAGTATTTCTCCCTGGGTCTCTGCTGAAAATTGTATTTATTTTGTCAGCAGTAAAATTGACAGGCATTTGAATTTCAGACTTCATGTTCTTCAGAAAATACATAGTAACACAACCGTAACACAACCTTTTATTCTAGCAATTTTCTAAGTTTATAAGATGAATATTTGAAATTTGTCCCTATTTTTGGGACTGTATTCCCCCATTATTGGCTTCGTCCAGGTTTTTTGTGCTAAGGTTGACAGCTATGGCAAGAGCTGAATTCACTGAATGTTTGGGGGCTGTATTCCCTCGTTACTGGGTTTGTCCAGGGGTTTTGTACTAAGGGGTTGACAGCTATGGTGAGAACTGAATTCACTAAATGATAGCCATTTAAGTTTCAGTCTTCCTCTTTTACAAAGCAGCTGATTTGGCATAGTGGTATGTTGCTCTGACTGTTTTGCACAGGGAGCTTGGCAGTAAAATGTATGGTTCTAGCAACTTTCCAAGATTATACAAGCAATGTTTGTGTCCCTGGTTTTTGGGCTTTTGACCCCCCCCCAATACATTTTGGCTTTTTCCAGTTTTCTTGTGCTGTGAAGTTGAGTATTGAGTAGATTTTACAAGGAGCTGAGAGCTGCAGGGGAACATAAGTTTAGTGTTGCTTAAGTGAAGATGGTTTGCCTTGTTAATAGCACAACAGGTTGTGTACTTGCCTTTGATGCAGAAGGCTCTGGGTTCTACTCCCAAAAGCGGTGGATGCTGCCGTACTGAGAATGTTCTCCTTGTTGAAGATACTAACGATGAGTCTGTTATCAGTTTGCCATCCATTTCCTCTTGCAATGTTACTAGCTTATCATTTTTTTAATGTAATATAGGCAATTTATTCCTGAGGGGCAACAGACACTTTATTTTTCGATGAAACCATGAAATATAAAGATGTTTGCTAGCAGCAACCTCTTCATTAGTTACAGATTTCTTTAATGTGGAATTATTTAGATGACTTTTACTTCTTCAGAGATAGTGCATATTTACTGATAATGGACTGTAGAATTGTGTATATTTACTGATAATGGTGAACTGTAGAATTGTGCATATCTACTGATAATGGTGGACTGTAGAATTGTGCATATTTAATGATAATGGTGGACTGTAGAATTGTGTATATTTACTGATAATGGTGGACTGTAGAATTGTGCATATTTACTGATAATGGTGGACTGTAGAATTGTGCATATTTAATGATAATGGTGGACTGTAGAATTGTGCATATTTACTGATAATGGTGGACTGTAGAATTGTGCATATTTACTGATAATGGTGGACTGTAGAATTGTGCATATTTAATGATAATGGTGGACTGTAGAATTGTGCATATTTACTGATAATGGTGGACTGTAGAATTGTGCATATTTACTGATAATGGTGGACTGTAGAATTGTGCATATTTACTGATAATGGTGGACTGTAGAATGGTGGACTGTAGAATTGTGCATATTTACTGATAATGGTGGACTGTGGAAGTCTGAGTAGACTTGTATGATAAATGTTCTGAACTAGGCAGTTTTGTCATTATGGGTGCATGCATTTTGTTTCATTGCTTACTGGAAAAATGTTCAAAACAAATTTAAAACTCCCTCTAACAACTGTAATATATTGTACAAGGAATATAATTTAGTACAATGAGGAAGGTGTATCAAAGAGCACATGTATGTTTCATATGCAAGGGGCCTATGATTTGAAAACAGCCCAAAATTAATCTTTATCTGCCACTGGCAAAATGTATTTTCTTTGAATGTGGGTTTCAATGCTGTTTCAATGAATGTGAGTTTCAAGGGCAGAGAAGTTTTAATGCTAAGTTTTCATTCTGAGACTGCATTGCTTTGTTTAGTAGATGACTTAGTGTTTGTGCTGTAAAATACAAAATAAAACTTTCAAATGAAGTCCAACTCATCATAGAAGTAAAGCAGTATGCACATTAGTGTTTATGGTAAATGGAGTGAAATAGCCAAGTAATGGTTCATTGGAATGGCTGCAGAGGCTCCATTCAACCATGATTTTGTCAGGGGGGAAGGGCAGCAAACTCAGACAGGCCCAGCTGAACTATACCTCCCAACTGTCCAGATTTTCAAAGAATGAATAGATTTTTGCTTCTTATTTTTGGTTTGTTCTTCATAAAATTTGTAGTTTTCTGGCAAATCATTTAGAAATTAGGTCACTAAATAATGATACACTGAGTTTCAGACTTCATAACCTTCAGAAAAATGCATGCTAAAGTAAGAACTGTTATTCTATCAACTGTCTCAATTTATACAAGAGCAATTTTTAGTACTGTTTATATGTTCCCCCAATATATTTGGCCTTGTTCAGATTTACTGCATTAACAGGTTGAGAGGTACATGCAAATAAATTGCTTTATAGAATTAGGCATAGCCAATCTCTCAATTGTCCCCAACTTTGGCTCAAAATGTTGCTCTTCCCCCTAATAATCCCTCTGCAAAATAGCAATTTTGGAAGAAAACATGGAGGGTATACAATTAAGAAATAACTGTAATAATCAAAGTTATAGATTACTTGAAATGCATGTAGATTATTTTATTTTGTCAGCTGCTCAAGTTAGCAGTACTAATATTAAAGTGTCCCTTCTTTGACAGGTTCCCAGCTGTATTGTGTGGCTATTTTATATTTTTGCATCACATTTGGTCCATTTTTCATAAAATTGTGTTTTTTGGCAAATTAGTGACAAATAACTAAAGACTGAAGTTAGAAAATAATGGCAGACATTTGGGTTTCAGATTTTATACCCTTCAGAAAAGTCATACTAATGCAAGACCTATTCTATTATCTTTCTAAGTTTATTAGAGTAATATTTAAAAATTGTCCTTATTTTTGGGCATTTGTCCCACTTCTGTGTATGGCTTTGCCCAGATTTCTTGCTCTGAGGTTGAGAGGTATGACAAATGTGTCAGGGCCATCACAGTCAGCCAGAGACATTTCAAATTGTGACATACTTGTTGCACCCCACTCCACCATGTAGTGACTCTGGATGTGTCCAAGCAAGGCAAGGAGTAGTTATGCAGTGTAAATGTGCAGTGTGTCCCCCCCATCCAAGGTAGACACAAGTACTACAGTGGTTTTTCATCTGTCCTTGATTTTGCAGAAAGGTCTGGTTTCTGTCATATTTTTGTACTGTTGATTTATGCTTATTACTCAAAGTGCCTGTTGCTCTGTGTTTAAGTAGCAATGCTTTAATGACCATAAGGTAAGCTTGTCTGAGATCGTAAGATGCAAGTAAGCTTTAATAAGCATACTGTTAAAGAATTGCCAACATTGAAAGCCTTTCTGTTGTTGCCATGCAGAGAATACTTGACTAGATAATGTATAAGCCTTGGGTATTAAAGGACAAGATTACATTATTTTAAAAAGCTCATTACACTTGTTGGAGACTTCCAGTCATCTCTACAGACTTTACCCGTAAACTAAACAGAATGTCAATCATGTGTGGTCCATAACCTGTACAGTAATCCTTTAAGCAATGTATCTTGAGCTTGTTTCTTGTTTGCTTTTCATTTTTTACTTACATGTTTTCTCCATGAAACAAGTAGATAGTTGTCAGGCAGCAGGTCTTTTTTGGATAAGAAACATTTTTACAAGTGGGGGCATCACAGAGATGTCTATTTTCAGCATGTTACTTGGTACTTTAATAAAGCTGAATATAAATTATAATTAGAACTGCAGTGCAAGGAGAAGTGGTTTGAGTTGAGTGCTTCTGGTTTTTCTTGTACTTGATTTTGACTGGCATTCCAGTAATGTATTTAAAAAGTATTTTTTTTTTCATGCCTCACAACCTTTTGTTTCCATCTAGATATTAAGTAAGCTGTCATGCAGCCAATGCATTGAAATATTTTTATTCTTCTACACTTATTTTTGTCTTGATTGGACTCTCATAATGATGGTTTGCCACCCAGGGCAGCGTATTTAATTAAAGTTATTTTTTGTGGTTTTGAGAATAGCTCCTCCCCTTTATCATTGGCCACACCCTTCCCCTTGACCCCACCCATTCAGCTGTCTCCTGCAGCCCCCCTTTGATTTGAAGTCACCAGCCGCCACTGTACTGTAGTAGTTAGAAATGACTGAAGTGCATGATTCTTTTGTTCTCTTTGCTCCTTTCCCTGCTATTACTGTTTTTTTTTTCTTTTATGATTACAGTTTTCTGCTGTTATTAATGTTTTTCTGTTATTTTCTTTGGGCATGATGCTGTAAATGATCCACATGGATTCATAGGTCTATACTAGGCTAACAACCACAGTGGCATTTTCAGGTGTAGCCATGCATCCCTAATGTATCAGACAAATACATTTAAAGAAAATAAAGTTCGTGAAAGTTGGAAAATGTATGTTCTGTACCTCAAACACCATCGATAACATCTTCACTGAAATAGTCCAGAACTTAAAGGATCTTGGAAATACTATTAACATATCACTGTGCTTTGATTTATACAGATAAAAATGTTTAATATCACACTTCAGACTATTGGTTGCATACTATATCTTATTAACTTATAACTGTAATTCCAAGACATGCAACAATGAATCTTAAAAATACAAAAAAAAAAAAAAAAAAAATTCAAAAGGGGGACAATAAATGGTGAACCCCATTGCAAAGACATGCGTCTGGAGTGTTTCTCCCCAGGTCTCCGCTGAAAACGGGCTCTGCCCTAGTCAGACTATCCCGGTCAACAAATATTAAATAAATAAAATAAATAAATGAACTCATTGTTTTCCTTTTAAATATTTTTTTTGCAGGGGGTCCCAACACACCAACATATTGATCGGACACATATACAAATCTTGTACTTTTCCATATTCTATATTGTTCCAAGACCTGCAGTTACATCTCAAAGAAAATTCAGAAGGTTACCCATTTTGTCACATCTTGCTGCCCATATATAATTCTTAGTCTGTTCATCAGTATGGTTTTACTAAACTGCAATACAATAGCCTCTTTTGGATGCCTTGCAAAAATAGTAGAATATATGGAAAGATTAGTAACTAGTTCACTTGAGAACATGAATGGTTCTGTTATTTTAACCAAAATAAAAAAGCTAGATGTACTTTAAAAATGAAAATAAGGAGTCCAACTATATATTTTGAAAATAAATTATTTTGGTTGCTATCAGATACCAGGTACAAGTTATCAAACTTACAAAACAAACAAGATGAAAATTCCATAAAACAGTTAGTAATTTACAAGACAACAACAAACACAGAACAAAAAAAATCACAACCACGGAAATGACCACAGTGAAGTGCTTTCATCTTTATTCAATAAAAGACTTAATCAGAATAAACAATTATCCATTGCTAAAACATTTAAATACTCGATTCAAACCATCATAAGTTTTGCATCCACTAGCAAATGCATTTTATATTAATAGCTTCATTAAAACCTAGAGTAAAACTATATTTCAATTTTCGTTACCAAATTGACACAAAAAATGAAAGAAATTGTGTGAATTTTTCACAAATTAGCAGAATGCCTGCATTGTGCATTATTCCTATTGTTATTTTTAACATCATATTAATGCTTGTATACACTTGCATTTGCGTTCTTGTAGTTTTTTTCTCACATAACCTGAAGGAAATGCATCACACTGAGATAAATAAAGTACCAAAACTGAATAGTAATCAAAATGAAAGCCATACTCAAAGGTTTTTATCAAAATTATTTACCATTGTATACCGGTTATTGGACATGTAACAGCCTTAGGTCAACTGGTGCCCTAGGCAAAAGGGCTCCATGGTGCCCCCACCACACCACCCGGTACCCCCATCCTAGTCTACCTACACCAAATAAATACTGGAAAAGCTCCCCTACTAGAACGGTGCCCTAGGCGGCTGCCTAGTTGACCTATGCCTAAGGCCGGCCATGTGTAACAGCATTGTATACAGTGCCCAGAGGCATAAATGTCTTAAGGTTTGCTGTAACTGGGATCATTGCCAGTTGATTTAACTGTACATTCAAACAAAGCTTTCAAATGTGTGTTCTTTTTGTGTACAGATTTTGGCTTAATACCTTACTTAATACCTCTTGCTGTTCTTATAAAATGTCCTAGCTGTTTCTGATGGCTTACTTAATAATACCTGAATCATTAGATTAATTTTGGGCATACCTGTTTAGACAAGATCACTTGCACTTATTATGACAAGTGAAGATCATTTTTGAAGAAGACATATTGCAATATTTGACTATTTCTGACAAAGCAGAAATTTACCAGTTCACAGATAGTGACAGGTGATGTATCTCCAATGGTAGTTAATCTTAGGAGAATTAATAATACAGTTTTTTTTTGGAAAGTTTGCTACATTCCTACAAGACTGGTGCTATTATTGTTTGTGAAACATGGTTAAAATCAAAGACTGGAAACCAGTTACGTCAGGCTATAAATGTTTTAACTGTAAAAGGCATTCGAACAAAAAAATCATGTGGCAGTGCTACATTAGTAATTAAAGATTGTTATAAGCCCAGCAATTATTACATGTTCACCAATAACACCAATACTGTAGATTGTGTAACTGTGATAATAAAGACAACCCTGGAACATAAGACAATTGTTGTAGTGTATAGACTACTGAAGTCAAGTACTGATGACCTAGAGGAATTTATAAATTTCTTGCATAAAACACAGGAGAGAAAAATAATAGTGTCTAGGGATTTAAATTTACCAGTAGCAGATTGGAGCAATATTTATTCAACATTAGTAAGGACACTGTTTATAACATTATATTCTGAAACAACAATTGCTTAAAATTGTAAAAAAAAGCCCACCGGGGAACAGAACATACTAGACATTGTTTGAAATTACTGTTATTCTTGTCAAGTTTTACCATCGTTGCTGTACGGGGATCATAAATTGCTACCAGATAATTCTGTCAAGATGAAATCTAAGCCAATGTACAGAAGATTAATAACAGATTGTACGGAAGCAAAACAATCACATAAACTAACTGACATTATGAGTTTGGTGGAAAAACTGCAAAAGGAATGTGGCAAGTTTTAAAAGAGAAAGTGTTTGAATGCAAAAAAAATATATAAAAATAAAAAAAAAAGTTTAACAACAGGACCTAGGCACAAATCAGGAAGATATATTTCCATAAGAACAAAACATTTGATTAAGCTGAGAAACAAAAAAATATAAGACATTGAAAAGAAGTCAAACTGTGACTTTGAAAACTGAAACAAACAAGTTGGACAGACAAATTAAACATAGTATGAGACAAGTTCAAGAAAAGGTTGAATGAATGTTATATAAAGATATTGAGCATAATAGGAAACTATTTTATTTTTACATAAGATGTAGTAGGAGTAAAGACATACAAACTGATAAAATTATTGTCAGAAATGGAAAGGGTGGGAATTGAAACCATATATAATCATCCATATGTTGAAAGTAGATCTAGAACATGATATATATTTCAGACCTTTTTTATCTGAGGTGTTCTACAATTTGTATTCAGATGGCATGAAATGGGTGAACTGATTACAGGTATTATAGATAGGCATGTCTGCTAAAGGACGACTAAATTGAATAGTTGGGCACAGGAGAATAATATGCTGATAAATACATCAAAAACTAATATAAGATTTGGAAGACATAGATTGAAAGGTGAGTATTTAATACAGTTCACAGTGATTAAATCTGTGGATTTATTTAAGAGCCTGCTTATATGGGTAGAGCCATCTATGAATTGTTCTAATCATATCAGCTAATTGGTTAATGATAGCTATGGAATGGTAGGTTGTATAAAATGATTTATAAAGACTAGGAAATCAGAAATGATGAAATCATTGTAAGTTCTTTTAGACCAAAACTAGAGTATTGAATAATAATAAGAAAACCATATAAGAAAACAAGCATGAGTAAATTGCTAAGAGTGCAGTGAAAATATGCCAAGGGTATCCATGGATGTCAAAATTTAAGTTGCTATGAAAGATATCTAGACATGTACTGCATCTCATATAGACATTTAAAAGGAAATCTTACTCAGGCATGAAGTCATTTAAAGACAAGTACCTCTGGGAATATTCAAAAAGTAGTAGAAAAATCATCAGATGACCTATGTAGAAGATTATATACAAATAAGAGGTGTAACTGGTTCTCTGAGATAGTAGCTGATCCATGGAATACACTGTCAAATTACATTAAAGCAAGCATTCATTTAAGTATTTAAGCACAACCTGAACACTTATTATGAGAATACTTGTTTTGGTATATTGGCAAGCTAGAAGGGCTGAAATATGTATATGTATCTAGATAATAGAAAAACAAGAACAGATGTTGCATTGGACTTCCAAGATGGCTCCATACTAATGAATAGGTTGAGTAGAGCTGCCCCATTGTGAAAACGAAGATATTTTTTTTCAAAAGCCAATAAAAGTTATCATGTTGGGTAAAATTGAATTACTGGCTAGTATTTACACTACCTGAATACCAGAAGTAAGAAGAAGTTTGGAGAAAGTAAGTGAAAATCAATTAGAAAAGTAAAAATGCAGTTCAAGTTTCAGCTTTAATATAGGAGATGGCTTCCAGTAACTCAGAGAAAAACATAAATCAAACGCACTTATAATTTTTTTTAAGTAAGTGAAGCACTAGAAGATCAGATCAATAAAGGCTGGAAAAAATAGAACAAGCTTTAACCAGCTATCATGATAAGCTGACAAAACTGCAGAAATCAAAGAACGAAATTAAGAAAACATTCCTAAACACAAGCTTCTGAAGAAGAGCTGTTTCAAAAACTGTACTGTTGGAAGACAGAACACAGAGAGAAAAGGTAAGATTTCTTGCTATACCACAGTAACTGGAAGGAACTGAGAAAATTAATTTTATAAAAGTATAACAAGTAAACTGGACTGTTGTTGCCCTGCAGAATTTGTTAACTGAGAAGGATGCACATTGTCTGCATATTCCAAATCTGTTCATAAGAAAAAGCAGAGTTATAACAAATGTGCTACACGAAAAGAAGGAATGAAGAATTGTACGCTTTATATAGAATACAGTTTCTGTTTATGGAGAACATGTATATATTATAAATACTTATTCAGTAGTTCAATATTTAATAAATTATTTTACATAAAATGGCTGACTATAATCTTAAATAAGAACAGCAAAAAAAAAAAACAAAAAAACAAATTGCACCAAAAATTACCAAAAATCACCAGTTTTTGTGGGGGGGATTCATTGTAGTTTAACTGTCATGCTCAGATTTTGATCAATATAACAATTAACACATTAACTACTGTAAATGTGTGATATATGAATGTATTACCTTGTGGTGGTAGAACATGTGGTGGTACTGACATTACTTCTCCCTCAACTTTTCACAGGTCCATCAGGTATTGTACAAGGCCGTGGCCCTGCTCCTGGTAAGCATGATGCTGTTTTGTTATTGATATAGGTTTACAACAGTGTAATCCCTGGACTGCCATCCCAGGCCTGCTGCCTGCATTGCTGCACTGTTGGCATGATTGCCAACTGCACACATATATTATGACTGCACACATGTTAGACTCATACCTATACCTTGTAGGTGTGACCCAACTGATAGATGTGATGGTATAGTCAGGACACTACAGAGTGTCATATGTGTCAGCTGCTCAGAGTCAGCAGTATACCTCACTGTTGCTGATGAGATTGCAATGTATTGAGGTGTTATTTTCAAGTAACTACAGCTGTTCATGGGAAGAGTAATGTCCTCATGTCCTACTATATGAAGTTGGGTTTTCAGCAGATCTATCATAGTAACGACAGTATATAGAGTCTTACATATATCACAGCATAGGTGAATGGGGTGGTTCATAGGTTCATAGATTAGTAGGTTTATAGATTAGTACAAAACTTACTGCCCCTGTGGGCCATTTTAGGCCTAGCCAATTATTCCATGTGAGAATCAAACCTACTCCTTGTGCCTGTAAGGTAGACACCTTAACCATTATGCCAATCTGCTACCCCTACACTGTCTGTTGGGATAACTTATGTTTACACATCAGCAATAAAGCAGCACAGAATGGCATGTCAGCACAGCAGAAATATGTCTTCAGCAAGGTACAGCACTATAATTGCATGGCTCCTTAGGTTCATATGAGTGTAACAGGCTAACAAGGACAATGGCAGCATTTGACATACTCATGCATCCCTAATCTTTGAAAATGTCTGCTACTCTTGATAAGTGTTACCAGGACTTTGGGAACTAACACATCTACAAGCTGTGGTGATGGAGATGACCCATCTACAAATATCCTGTATCCAGTACAGACAGTTGCTCAACACCAGTTATGATTGTCATGTTGTGCATCCCATTGTGTAACCAGCACATGATGTGTGTCATAGCAGAGGTATGCTTCACATGCATGTGGGGCATGTTTCATGTAGGATGTACTGTTTGTGTTACATACCTGTCTCTCCAGCATGTACTATGTATACCACAGTTATGTTGCAGGCATGTAGAACAGTAGAGACATGTGCTAGTCCTGTCATGCATATGCAGGAGATACACAGTGGGATCCAACACCTCCCTGTATGGAGCCATACACATCCCCTCCAAAGCATTTAAAAGACAGACTACACATGTACAGTAATGACATGGACTCCATAGGACATGTTATCTACACAGTGTATTGGTGTACTATGGAACCTGTGTGGCTGCTACAATTGTACGATATACCTGTGTAGTGACATAGTAAGGGTGTCATTGCACACAATGATAGGTGTGATGACTGCCACATTCAGTATAGCAGTGACAATCTGGGATTTACATCCCAAACCTGTCGGTATAGGTTGTACAACAGTGAATGCATCCCCCCATCTTACCAACCAGTGAAAGTCAAAGGCTACATTACTCTCTCTGTCCATAACTCCATGTGTAATGGCTCAACTGTGTGTGTGGACACTACAATATTTTGCAATGGTGGATGACTTCCCACAGGATAGTATTGTGCAGTCTTTGGCAGTTAGTCTTTGTCAGTGGCTCACAGAACAACTGACTCTATCTTAGGCCATCCTGGATAATTGTTGGTTCTGTGTGTGATTCTGTGACAGCTCCTAGTATGCAATCACCTGCTAATATACTCAGTCAGAGGTCACTAACACTGACTGTGACTGCAGAGAGGGAATAGGTAGATGGGGTACACCAATAATGGATGATGGTGAACAACACTGATGACTGGCATCATTGCAGTTATGTCTCCCAATGTTATCTTCCCAGAATATGATTGTCAGACACATGCCTATCCACCATCTGACATAATACTCTGTACATGACGTACACAATTTCCAGCAAGGCTTACTGGCCTAATATTGTCATAAACCTTGTCAGACCATGGTTGGTGGAGTGAGACATATCTCCATCATCTGTTGCATAGTGTAACAATCAATGGGCTTCACCGGTTATAATAGGTAGGCATGCTTTGTCCTTGAGCAAAAGTAACAGTGTTTGGTCCAGTGTCAGTAGCTGTATGACAGTGTTAGTGCTCGTATCCATGTTAACTCCTATCATAGCATTTCAGGTGACATGACTCAGAAATCTGGGGACACTACTTGGCACTACATGCTAGTTGTCCTCTGTGCAAGTAAGTATTGCAGTTACTTCCAGCATGTTGCAAGAAGAGAGTCACACAAGGTGTCTGCACAGAGCACAAACACATTAGGAAAGTGTAATATGTACACACTGTGTTGCCTGTCATGCTGCAGCTCACTTGACCAAAGGATGGTCCAGGTCCTTACTGACAATGCCCTGCAGCAGTGCCGTGACATCCCCACATGGGGAACCAATGTATTGCATTATGTGTTTACCAATATGGGTGACCAGTACAGCCTCCCAATGAGACATCCTCCTTGGTGAGATCTGGCCACAGATCAGTCTCCCTAGTACTACCAGCATGTACCCCCCCTTGCAGACAGTAAATATATATATGTCAAGAGAGACATTTATTACCTCCTGTGGGATGGTTGACATAGCATGACTGCACCTCCCCCTTCAGATGGGACAGGCAAGTATGCAGAGCTCTACACACATGCACTATGTCAGCAGCATTGTAACTGCATGATCTCAGCTGTACATGACAGGAGGGACACAAGCTCATCATTGCTCAGCAAACCTGACTGGTGGACGACTGCCATTAGCAGGCTGTACAATAACAGGTGGACAGTGCTGTGTGACACTTGGGGTGAGGGCACCCCCCTAACATGGAGGCACTGCCTGCTCAGCTAAGAAAAGTACATAGTGTTGTTGTGATGTTGTGTAGACATGGTAAGTGACAAAAGTAGCCACCCACACAAAGCAGAACCACAACACACAGCGTAGTTACATTTGTAACCTCAAAGGACAGGCCCAGATTGTCAGTGACCTCATACATCATGATGCCACATATGATGTCTGTACTCATACCTAACCTCTACTCCCACACTGTCTGCATCAACTACACTCCCTTGTCTCCACCATGTGTGACACATGACATTCCTACAACCTGTCCCATAACTTCCATATTTATAGAAGAGTTCATAACTGGTCTCTCAATGGAAGATACACAGCATCTATTGCACATGTTAACATTCCAGGCTGCATCCCAAATGTGATCTGACAAGGATTACTGAGACCAGTGTGAAACACTTGCAATCATACTGACACCACTAGTTGCACACCAGCTGAGTGGACAATGGCAACTGTTATACCCTTGCACAGAGATGGTGCATCCACTGACCAACATAACTATACAACTCTTTGTCTAAGTATCCACATCTGTATGCCCATAGGAGCAATCATCATAAAGCCAATCAGCACACATATATGTGATCTACACACAGTTGACTGTATAAAGTTTGGATGTGTGACAGGGAGAGCATGACTGTTACATGTGATGGACATTTCCGAGGCAGTCACCAAGGACCTGGGTGAAGGCACATCACCCTAGACTGAGACAAGCCATCTGACTATATCCCCCACTCAGGTAACATTTATAAAGCACCCACTTAGGCATCCATACCATCATTGTAGGGGTAACTAAGTGGCTCATTGATGGCACACATACACAACATAGGGACATCTGCCTTCAATAGCTGATCTGTAAGCAGCAGTGCTCAACGGGGTGCAGTCCTTGATCCTCTACTGCTTGGAATCCATTTAACCACAATATACACAACTACTGAATGACTGTGGCTAACAATGTTGACTGATGCCTGCAAATTGTGAGCACTCATAGAGTCTCTGTGGTATGTCACTATCCTGCAAAAATGTATTGTGAACACATGCCTGTTGCCATACTAATGGCCATAAACTCCATGAAAATATATATGTAGAATAATTTCCATCAGTTAGACCTATGTACCTGTTAAGTCACAGTATGTGATGTGCATACTCAGGGTGAAAGAACTGGGCAAACAGACCTGGCCACACAGGTTTACACCTAATGTGCCTCAAATCACCATGTTTCTGAAGTGAAATGGCAGGAATCATATGGCATAGCTGAGGCCACAGTAACCTGTAGGTGACATATTCATAACCTTCAAGTACTCTTCCCTCAGCATGCCAATATCTGAGTGCAGTGGCCATTTTTGACGTACATTTCCAAGCAGTACTGGAAATTTCACACAACTGTATGGTCCCTTACAAGGACACTTCATATCTTCAGTATGTGTTTAACCTGCAATGAGTGTCATTGTCACCTGTGGCATATAGAGTACTCAGAGGTGATCTGAGTCTTGCATATGGGGCAGTGTGTGACCCTGATAGACAGTGTATGCTGCCTGTCTGTAGGAGGCATAGTAGATGTTTAACTCACTGTAAGGACATCAACCTTGTATGGTACATTAGTACTACATGCTTGTGGGAAAGATTTGTCTAGCAGACTTAAACACACCCTTGAAACATAACCCTGACTAATGGCACACAGAGCACCTCAGTGCACCTCAGCACATGCCATCTGTATGATTGGTTGGGTGACTATCATCTCAACACAGGGCATCTGCCTGTGTCCCTCTTGGACTGGGGCACTATGTGCTGCTCCTGTAACTACAGGTATAAATATGTCTATGATTGTGAGGGCTGTATGGCCATTATACTAGTGAAGTTCAAACATCCTATGGTTCCACAACATGATGTAAAATGCTTTAACAGGCTCACACACAAACATGGCTACATTGAGGCTAGCATCACTTCCAATCTCTGCGTACATGACATGCCAAGGCACACATATAGTGGAAGTTGGCTGTATGTAGTTGAGAACACTTACCTATGTAATGATACAAACTAGATGTCACAATATGTGATGCCCACAACACAACTCATGTCTGCTAGTACTGTCAGTTCAGGACATATTATGCTTGATGACATCAGCAGGCCTTGTTGTGTTCAGTCCTTTGGGGTGGCCACATCACACACTACAAATAAAATACTGTAAAATCTACCTATTTCTAAGTTACCAAGGTGATCATATTTATGCCATATAGACATACACACATACCAAGTAGTCTGGAGACAGATTAGAATCCCTACCAATCTAGTGTTATACACTATAGCTCACTGTACTTATCATATGTGCTACAGCTCAAGTCTGTTACTACACTGTCAGCTGGAAGTCTTAAGGTGGATGATGTCATCAGGCCTTGTAGAAGATGGCACTTTGGAAGCCAGCAGCAAGTTACAGGCCCAAAAAGTGCATGGTCATTGCAGGTGGATAGCCCATGAGGGCATGTCAGTTGTTTTGCAGGAGGATGCACACAGACACACACACACACACACACACACACACACACACACACACACACACACACACACACACCATAACCATTGTAGATGGATAGCCCATGAAGGCATGTTAGTTGTTTTGCAGGGGGATACACACATGTACACACACACCACACACACCACACACACACCAAGTAGCCTGCAGTGAGATTAGAAACTCTACTTATCTAGTCTTACACACTATAGCTCACAGTACTTATCGCACATGCCACAGCAGAAGTCTGATACTATACTGTCAACTGGTAGTCTTAAGGTGGATGACATCATCAGGCCTTGTAGAAGAGGGCAGTTTAGAAGCCAGCAGCAAGTTACAGGGCCAAAAAGTGCATAGCCATTGCAGGTGGATAGCCCATGAGGACATGTCAGTTGTTTTGCAGGGTAGACACAAACACACAAGACAAACACACATGCACCAAGTAGCTTGGAGTGAGATTAAAACCCCTACCTATATAGTCTTGTACACTATAGCTCACAGTACTTATTGCACATGCCACAGCTTAAGTCTGATAGTGCACTGTCAGCTGGTAGTCTTAAGGTGTATGACATCATCAGACCTTGTAGAAGAGGGCACTTTGGAAGCCACCAACAAGTCACAGGGCCAAAAAGTGAATAACCATTTGCAGGTGGATAGCCCATGAGGGTATGGCAGTTGTTTTCAGAGGATACACATATGCACACGCACACACTCACACCAAGTAGTCTGGAGTGAGATTAGAACCCTTACCTATCTAGTCTTATACACTAGAGCTCACAGTACTTATCGGATATGCCATGGCTTAAGTCTGATACTAGATTGTCAGCTGGTAGTCTTAAAATGGATAACATCATCAGGCCTTGTAGAAGAGGGCAGTTTGGAAGCCAGCAGCAAGTTATAGGGCCAAAACATGCATAACTATTGCAGGTGGATAGCCCATGAGGGCATGTCAGTTGTTTTGTGGGGAGTACACACACACACACACACACACACACACACACACACACACACACACACACACACACACACACACCAAGTGTCCTGGAATGAGATTATACACATACACCAAGTGGCCTGGAGTGAGATTAGTACCCCTACTTATCTAATCTTATACTCTATATATCACTGTACTTATTGCATGTGCCACAAGTTAAGTATTTTGTATATGTGATTGCAGGCACAGTACTTGTGCATTATACAAACTAGGCTTGTGTTGAACAGCATCTGTGTCCTGCAGAGTGATATTGCTTGTTACTGTTATCTACATCTAGTATCCTGGCAGTGAGATAACTGTTATTACCTGTTATTATCCTAGCCATGTGTGTACAGTTACCAGTATGGCCATATGTGGCTGTTTGCACTTAGACAGGCAAACCTGTGGGCATGAACAATGTGCCCTGGCCATGCGTGCGTTGACAGCATTATACACTACACCACCTGCTCACCTGTGTTTGTCTATGTGGTGACATTCAGCAGGCACAGGTGTCTGTAGGTAAGTGGATTATGCACTGTTACACCCTTAGTTTATATCCTTTGAGCAACAGTATGGATGTGTGATAGTGCAGATTCACTCACCATTATTAAG
Organism: Protopterus annectens; assembly: GCF_019279795.1. NCBI lineage: Eukaryota > Metazoa > Chordata > Ceratodontiformes > Protopteridae > Protopterus > Protopterus annectens. The sequence goes on from NC_056733.1 coordinate 816,770,626, forward strand.
GTATGTAGGACAATACAGACATCCACACATATATTTATGTGTATAACAGGAATGTATATGTAGCTCTGTGTGTGTGTGTGTGTGTGTGTGTGTGTGTGTGTGTGTGTGTGTGTGTGTGTGTGTGTGTGTGTGTGTGTGTGTGTGTGTGTGTGTGTATATGGGGAAAGTCTATGTATCATTTTAATATATATATATATATATATATATATATATATATATATATATATATTGGTATGTATTTGGCACTGTATAGAAGTACATATATACTATATATGTATGTAAGAGAGAGATAGTGACAGACAGATATGTATACGTCCGTATGTATAGACATATCTATACACATCATGTCATTTTGATGAAGGGGCAACAGAATTGCACTCATTTTAACTAAGTGTATAGGCATGCCCAGTGGGACTGTCAGTACTTATAAAGTGACTCCAGGCCACACCTACCTGTACTCCAGTATGGGATTTTGTGTGTTATAGACAATGACATCTGTTCCTGTTTCTGCAGTACTGCACTTCTCTCAAAATGTCCACAGCATTCCCCCACTGTCTGTTGTACTTAATATGTGACTGTGGTTCATAATGTTACACCACACACAGGCTAACAGTCTGTGAAAACACCAACATAATAATGCCTCATATGCAAAAGATGTGACTGCTTCCAGATTAGAACCATCAACACCATCACCCATGCTTCCTTCCCAAGTCCTCTGAGCCACACAGGCTGACAGAGAGGTGTCATTCATCACACAATCAACATTATGTGTGACATACAATGTGTGATCAAGTTCTATGTTAAAGCCCTGAGATTGCCTGGTCTGCTGATATACCATTGCTGACTTACTGTTAAAGCAGTTATGTGGGAACATTGCTCTGTTGGGGGTGGGGAAACAACAGCACATGATCTGCTGAGATAGACAGTAGTCCAAATATCATGTGACACCACTATTTAACATCTCCCTTGACTGATGCATTGAATATTACAGCCATAAGGCCTAGTGATTATTAGGGAACACATACTGTTGGAATGGGTATCTGTAGTCCCATGTGGATGTTACATCTGTCCACATAGCCCACTATATTTTCTTACATAAATGCAGCAGATCCATACATATGATACAATATTATAGTAATCCTTACAAGTAGTGTGTAGGTTAGAGACTTACCTTGTGAATACAGCAGTCAACAGAACTGTAGGTCAGGCCTGACGCTGTGCAATGCAAGCAGTACAGAGCCAATATATGAATGGTACAGGTTGCATGAGTTACCTGGCATCAACAGTTTTAATGTATGTATGTGAGTAGGAGTAAGGTGTCAGCCCCTAGGGCCCTAGGTTGTCAGTAAATATGCTATGTGCTATCTCTTTGCCAAAGCCGGGGAGTACTGTGCATACCTACATCTGCCTACAGGGACATCATCAGGGAGTTCCTCCTCAGAGCCCTCCTGTGAATGTGGCTGTGGTGGCCAAGGCACTGGTGGGAGGCTGTGTATCCCTTCCCTTTGCAGATCCTGCTGCAGCTGTTTCTACAGGATCATATTGTGTAGCATGGCACATACTGTGAACAAATGTGCACATGTGGCTGGAGAGTACTGCAGGGCTCCACCAGATATATGAAAGCACTGAAACTGTGACTTTAGAACCCAACTACATGCTCTGTGATGTTCTTAGTTTTGTGCATGTGCTTCATTGTGGCATTCTTCCATGGGTGTATGTGCTTTTCTGATGGGTGTCATCATCCACGGTTCCAGTGCATAGCCAGCATCCCCCAGTAAATGGCCATGTGGGATGTCCCCCCTAGCAAACATCTGGTACAGCTGTGATGCATGCCAGATATGGGAGTTGTGATAACTGCCAGGGCTGCCAGCACACACATCCATGATAATCCCCTGGGCATTGCACACAACCTGGCAGTTAATGGAGTGGTACCCCTTGCAGTTAACATAGATTCTACCCTCCTCACCAGGTGGTTAATTAATGTGTACATGAGTGCAATCTATGGCACCCAGTACCTTACAGTAGTGTGGTCCATGGTAGAAGTGTTGCATATTGCTGACCCTCGTCTCAGGGGTGATGGAAAAATAAATGTGCTCACTGGCATATGGTAGCATGGCATCCAGGAACTGGTGGAATACCCTGGGTGTTGATGCCTGTGAGACCTCCATCATCTCCCTAGTTGGTCTTTGGAAAGTACCTGTAACTGGTATCCTTAGGGCTACACATACCATTGTTTCTACTGGGATAGCTTCATTCTATTGGTTCTGGGTTTGAGCTGAGGGTGGCAGAGTTAAGTGAGTTCTTGTAGTATGTCCCTGTCCACCCTGTAGTGCTCTACACTCTCCAGCCCACTTTGCTCCTGGAAGGTTACCTTGGGCCTGAACACTCTTTTTTTCTCTGTCTAGGAATATTGTCAGCAGCAATAGCAGCAGCAGCAGTGACTTCAGCATCTAGCACATACAGATGTACCAGACCTGCTGAAGCCCCTAGCATTCTCTCAGTTAAAATGCCCAAGTCTGTACTCCAATGGTACAGTGTATGGGGGAAAAATCAGATTGCAGTGTCTTTGCATACTTTATACTGCTCTTCTGTAGGTGCTGACGGTGTGATTGGCTACCTATAATACATTCCACCTGCCTACTATATCACTAACATCATTCAATGGCCCTAGTTTCAGTTAAACAGGGGTCAAAACTGATTAATATGTCATTGGTTTTAGATCAACTCAGCACTGTGATGTGCTACGCAAACATGTGCCCCATAGGTAAACAAAGCTTAGCACTTAGTGTACACACACCCCCACAGAATTCCATGCTCAGCATTGTGGCGCACTGTGCAAACACATGGAAACACGTGCCCCTTAGCTAAACAAAGATTAGAAGTTAGTGCACACACACCCCTGAAAGGACACGCTGAGCACAGCAGTGCACCACAGAAACAGGCACAGCTAAGCTGAAAAAAGCTTAAAAGTCATTTGACACACCCTCCCTGATGTCAGCTACCCCCTGTCTAAACACCAACAAGGTTCTCTGCCTACATGAAAGGGATATGCAGACACGATTACCCCTTTATGCTATTCAGTAACTCCATCTTATTTGCATAAGGATCTGTGCTTACAGCCTGGAAAATACATGCTTCATAGCCCTGCCACATTAGCAACAGCACCAGTACATCATTGTAGATGCTCCATGCAAGGCCCTATAATACATTTCTGTCACATAATATTAATTTTGTTTTTTCCAATTTTTTTTTTATAAAGTATGTTTGCGCACTGTGGTGCACCACACTAACATGCCTCATTTGCATAAGATTCACATGCTTATGAGGTGCTTTGCATGATACAGAACTTCCTGTGTTTGTGCATGCATGCTTGCCGCTCAGCAGTGTTTACTGAATCTAAAACCTGCTTACTTTCATAAGTGTACAGTTCATAAATTACATCATTTTTACAGAAAATGTAGGTAACAGATTCCATATCTTACCTGAAAAGATTTGCCAGAGAAGTTGTTGGAAGAGTTTGTTGGACTTTGTAGAACTGACCAAGAGAGTAGGAGAAGGGATTAGAGTTTGTGGAGTTGTTTTAAGGGTAGAGTAGTTGAGAGTATCAGGTTTTGTTGTTAGTTTGTTTGGTTAGTGAGTTGTGTGTGAGTGAGTAGTTGTGTTTGTAATTCCAGCCAGCAGCCAAAGTCTCAAATTATGACATGATTATGTGATGGGGGGTTTGGTTTCCTGAAGTGGGGCAATGTTATTATGTTAAATGGCTAGTGGTTAGTTTAGCTTTTTTAGCTTTGTGGGTAGATCGGGATGCATAAAAAAAAGTGGATGATAAGAGATGGGTGGGCGATAGTAGCTCTAGTAGCTGGGGTTAGAAAGCTGATTTGATGGTGTTGTTGATGAGCATTAAGGAGATAGAGCCTAGTAACTAGTGTTTCAAACAGTGTGAAAGGTTTTTTGATTTAGAGAGATTAGATCTGAACAGGAGATGCTGAGCAAATAATGGTGGGAATTGTCAGCATATTGGATACACAGGTAGCTTGGGGATTACTGTGAAGGTCATTTATATACAATGATGAGATGTATCCCAATCCCAAAGTTGTGCTTTGTGTCTGTTAGAGCTATACCATTTTAATGGCAATTTTCAGCAAGATTATCAAAATTCAAGGATATGAAGCAAAGAAAAGTTTGACATGTCAAAATGTTTTTGAGAGGTCAATGAATGAATAGAGCAGAGAGAAGGTTATTATTCATGTAAGCAACTGTAAATAAAACAATTATTGTTCATACTAATACCTCATAAAAAATGCAAATTCTATTTTAAATTGTAAAGAATAATATGCAGCCAGAGGTATTTCTTTTGTGAGGTGGGGAGTTTTATTGGTAACATATACTAGTGATAATAAAGTTAGAAAGCACTTCTTAATTGTACACTATTCAGTCTTTACACTGTAACAAAAAGAGAATGGCTGGAAAAAAGCAAGTTTAATTTAATATACAACTGTGATTTTCACCTGCTGGGAGGATGTGAACGTATAATGACCGTGTTATATGAATAATTAAAAGATCATCATTTCCCCTGTCTTTATACATGTGGATGTCTAGTTAGTTTAAGGTATTGACAATGTTTTTAAGTAAATAGGTTTGAAAGACAAGAGAAATTTTTGTAAATCATAAAAAATGGTAATTTGTTCTTGCATTTCCAAAGTTAGCCATCTTTTTTCTATTAGCATATGGTTTTGGCTGGAGAAAATGAGCTTATAAGTGCAAGCAATTAATCATGAGAGGACTGAACAGTATGTTCTGAGTGAAATCTAAATGGTACAATGTAAATAACGATTAAAGGAATATTTTCAAGTAGTTTAGTGAAATGAAGTTTGAAGCTGTATATATTTATAATCAACATAAAACAACTGTAATGGAGCTTCAGAAAATTTTGGGAGAAATAATATATTTTCAACATGAAATATCATTTATGGATTGGAACTGGAGCCTAATTTACAAGATGATGCATCAGAGGATAGAGAAGGGAAAATATGACAAAAGAGGGAATGATTCAGATGAAATATATGAGAATATTGGGTATAAAAATGTGAATTAGCAGCAGGAACTCACGCAAAATTTATGTTATATTCTCCAAGATGTGTGTTTGAATGAGTGTACATTGAGAGTGGTGTGCTTGTGCATGTATTTGATATTGTAATAGAGTATTTCACAGATTTTTTGTTATCACTTGTGGTTCAGGACCTTTTCCGTCTAATGCTTCAAAATATTCACCCAAACTTATATTGAAACATGCAAGTATTGATGTCAGTTACATCAACAGATAAAAGTTGGTACCCAAATGTCGAAAAGGCATTATATATGCATGAGGAATACCCACTGTAGAATGCAAACAAAGCAATAAAAACATTATAAAACAGCATTTTGCAGGGAGGAAGCATCCCTGCACCCCCACACCACCTTCTAACTATATATATATATATATATATATATATATATATATATATATATATATATACACACACACATATACAGGATATTAACTCTGATGTTGCGCGTCTGGTCAGGATAAAACAGACAAGCAGTTGTGGGTTCAGTTCAAGCAGCTTTATTCCACACAAACACATAATGAATGAGGCTTTGTAAGTTAAACTTAAATAAACTTATAAACAGACTGACTGTCACACTCATACTTGTTAACACTCTGGCTGTTCTCTCAATATGACACTGCTGCCTACACAGGCTCATTATTTATATGCACATGCCTACATCTGGAAATGCTTCTTAAAGTTACATAGACATGCTCTGTTCTACATCTTCCCTTTTTGAGAAATAGATCATATAATAAAATGATAGTATTCAATGACATGCAATTACACAGAAATGATCTTTAGACATGCAATTATACAGAACTAATTCTTTGACATGCAGTCATACAAAATTAGACACATATAAAATAATTATGTCTAGGTTGCTGTGTATTTTACACTAGGTCTAGAAATATGATCTGATCGTGTAACATAAACATTAGAATTGGATCTAGCAATGGGGACTGTCTTCAAAGAATGTTCAACTTTGGGGACTATTGGGACATCATCAGGAATGGGAATGGATACTGAGACATGTTAACCAGTATGAACATTGCCATGGTTGCTCTAAGAGCTAGAGTCTGTATCACAGGTACGATGCTGCAATATCATTTCTGACACAGGAAGAAGATGCCTGTGGTTTCTCCTGTATTCTGTACCCCAGATTCCACTAAGTAAGATCTTGGCTCAGCACATATACATCTCACTTGACTAATTCGATTAAAGTCTTTCAACGGTTGCATCCTCACTGTCTCTCCTTCTTTCAATGGATGAAGAAATCTGCTCATTTTGTCATAGCTGGACTTCTGAAAGGAACACTTCTTAAAAAGATGGGCTTTGATTGCTTTATTGTTTTTAGCATTAGGCACCAACAAACTAGAACTGATAGGCAAGGTTGTTCTGGTTTGCCTAGATAGAAGTCTCTGAGCAGGAGAGCCAAGTAGGTTCTCCTGGGATATGTTTCTGAGATTAAGTAAATTCAAGAAGATATCGGTATTGTCATGCTTTGACCTCTCCAGTAATTGCTTTGAACTCTGTACAGCATGTTCAGCAAGGCCGTTTGACTGTGGGTATTCCAGACTACTAGTAACATGTACAAAGTCCCATTCTTTTGCAAATTTCTGAAACAATTGATTGGTATACTGGGTACCTTGTCAGAAATAACTTTGTGTGGACTACCATGGACTCTGAAATGATGTTTCTTCCCAGTAATAACAGCACTGGATGTTAAGTTAGGTAGCAAATCAATCTCAAACCAGTTTGAATAAGAGTCTAGCAATACCAAGTAATGCTAATTGTTCTACTCAAATATGTCAGTGACTACTGTTGACCAAGGTACTTCAGGAATCTGGCTTAGATGAAGTGGCTCTTTTTGCAAATGTGATTTAGTACTGTTACATGCTGAACAAGAAGAAAACACTCTATCAATGTCCTTTGACAGAGAAGGCCAAAATATTAGTCCTCTCACCCTTCTTTTGGTAAAATCAGAACCTGGGTGGCCACGATGCAAAATCTGAATGTATTCATATTGTAAGGAAGTAGGAACGATAACTTTTGGACCTTTGAAAATGATACTATCTTCTATTAGCATCTCATCTCTATATAGAAAATAAGGTTGTACTTTTGGTGGTACAAGGATTGCTTTGACGGCCATCCAAAATTGATGAAGTGGTTCAGCTTTTGCAAAATCAGATCAATTTTTGTATGATCTCTTAGCTAATCAAGTCCCGTGGTAGAAAAATTACACACTTCCATAACATCAAAGTCAAAACTCTCTGCATCAAGCTGTTCTGGGTTATTTCCAGGTGATCTGTATAAGGTATCAGCCAGCTAAAGAAGCTTGCCTTTTGTATAGACCATTTTGAAATTGTACTTTTGTAATCTAAGCATCATTCTTTGTAGTCTTGCTGGAGCAGTATGTATAGACTTCTTTAAAATAGTGACTAGAGGCTGACAATCAGTTTCTATTTGGATAGCTCAGCCAAAGATATACTCATGGAACTTCGAGAATTCACACACATTTGCCAAAAGTTCCTTCTCAATTTGAGCATACTGCATCTCAGTTGGGGTAAGAGTTCTAGATGCAGAGGCAAACGGTCTGCCCTCCTGAAGAATAACTGCACCAAGACCGAACTCTGAAGCATCACAGGAAAGAACTACTGGTTTGTGGACATCATAGTATCTCAATGTAGGTGGGTTGGCAATTTGCTGTTTGAGGTTATCAAATGCTGTCTGGGGATGTTCAAACCATGTAAAGGCAACATTTTTGCATGTTAGCTCTCTGAAAGGCACTGATAACTCACCAAAGTCAGGGATACATATGCCCAAGTAGTTAACCATACCAACAAAATGCTGTAAGGTTTAGACATTGTCTGTGTCTGGCATCTCAAGAATGGCTGCTTGTTTAGAAGGGTCTGGTCATATGCCAATACTGGTAAATAAATGATCTACATAAGTACCTTCTGGTAGTCTGACTGTACACTTAAGAGGATTAAGTTTCAAGTTCACGTCACGCTCTCTGTCCAGAACTTTCCTGAGGTTTCTCTCATGGTCTGCTTCACCATTACCTCCAACCACTAAATCATCAATTATTATAGCACACAGATAGCACTAAAAAAATTGCTCCATTGCAGGCTAAAAGACTTCACTGGCAGAATGTATTCTAAAAGACATCCTGAGGAATCTGTATCTACCAAATGGTGTTTTGAATGTAGTCAGTAGTGAAGATTTTGCGATCAAGCATTACTTGCCAAAATGAACTCTTTGCATCTAAGACAGAAAAAAACAATGGCATCTGACATGAGGGAGGCAACCTCCTTGATTGTACCCATGGGGTGATGAGGTCTCTTTAATGCCTTGTTCAAGTCTCTTGGGTCAATGCATATTCTGATTTCATCTGAACTTTTCTTATGAGCAGCTACCATGGAAGACACCCACTCAGTTGGTTCTGTGACTGGACAAATCACACCTTTCTGCACCATTTTGTCTAACTGGACTTTGACTTTGTCCTGCATAGCTATTACAACTCTAGAAGGCTTAAGAGGAGCACTATCATTCAGGCCAAGACCTCTATGTGACCCTAGCCTTAAGATCCATTGTAGTTCAATTTCCTCTGTTTTATTTACAATGTCTCCCATCCTCACAAGCCTGTGTTGAGATCTAGAAAGTTAAAATAATGTTGTTTTTTTTATATTTAGAACATTTTTATTTATACATGTTCTTATGATTTATTATGAAGTGCATAAAAATGCATTTATATATGCCTTCTAGTTTATATCATGATATAGTTGTTATTAATTGTATTAATTGTATATCTTGCACTTTTGATGTGCTTGTTACTTTAATGATGTATGTCTCAATTTGACCATATTTTAATTAATGTTCTTGGAGGGAATTTTCGCAGCTATAATTGGTCAAGAGATTTTGTATTTTTATATATAAGTGGCTGACTTTATTTTATTGTTGTCTGATGAAGCAGTGTCTACCACTGCAAAAGCACTCAAGTCTGTTTTAATAAACTTTTGTTACTTTTTTAGTATGTTTTGTGTGATCTGACTATTCTGTCAGCATTTGTCTTCTATTGGGGATTTTGTTGCTGTTTACGTGTGACTTGCATTCTCGTTGTTCTGGGGACTTCTTGTTTGCTGTTTGCTGAAATTTATAAACAGACTAACTACCACACTCATACATGTTAACACTCTGGCTGTTCACAGAAATACCTTCATTGACAGGGACAACAGGTGCTGACTGAGGTTTCTTTTTGGGGATAAACTCTTGGCTAGGCTTGTAAGGGCCCCAGGGCCATTAGCCTAGTAACCTCCTATGATCATATGTTCTTTCAAAATGACACTGCTGCCTGCATGTGCTTACATCTGGAAATGCTTCTTAAAGTTACACACACACGCTCTGTTCTACATCTGAAATTTCGGAATCCCCATATAAAGGAGATATTCTCCAACCACAATGATTGTCAATATTGCACACCTGTCGACCATTTGCTTTGCTGTCCAAATGTGTTGAGAAAACAATTGTCAGCATTTGGGAGTGTCAATCAATTTATATGCACACATACACACAAACACACACACACACACACACACACACACACACACACACACACACACACACACACACACACACACACACACACACACACACAGTATAAATGGTTCTCCTTGAAATAATCAAAGAACCAAAATGTTGACTCACTTAACATCGAGAAGACAATAACAAAACATTCAAAACAGCAAACTCCCGAAACAGTGAATATCACCTACAGGAAACTGACCACTTGGCCACCACTGACGACTTTTGCCTTTTTCTCCACTGTAGTGCGATCTTGGAGTTGGAATATTTGGTTAGGAGGATGTGGAGGGAGTCCCCCACTTTGGTGGGTTTTATTTGTGTAGTTATTTTTTTTTTTTGTCAGTGGTGGCCAAGTGGTTAGTTCCCTGGAGGTGAAATTTGCTGTTCTGGGAGTTTGCTGTTTAGCAAGTCGACGTTTTGGTTCTTTGATTATTTAAAGTAGAACCATATATATATATATATATATATATATATATATATATATATATATATATATATATAAAATTCAACTCCTTCGGAGTATTAAATGTTAAAGCAGAGCAGGCATTTGTGATGACTCTTTCACAATCCATTTCTGGTGTGCCAAAACAGAATAAAAGCAAAAATACAAAAGTTACAGTTTCAACTGGGTCTAGTTCTAAATTATTTTTTTTTTTAAAACAAGTTTATTGTTTTTAACATACAAAATAAATATCATAACAATTTTATACAAGCAATTAAAATAGAAATAGTTATAACATTCAATAAAATAACCAAAGTATTTACAGAGACATACACTACAAATCAAATCAATTGATTAAACTATAATGTCTTGCTATTGAAACTAAGATTTTTTTAACAGGTTTTGTAAAGCATCCCATATAATATAATAAGATGTTTTTCTAGTAGTTCTTGATTTTATTGTCATCAGTTCCATATGACACACTTCAGTCATAACATTTTTAAATTCATTAAATGAAGGAGGGGTATCTGAAATCCAATTTCTGGTTATTATTTTTCTAGCCACTGCTAGAATAGACCATAATAAGGGAAGTTTAACTTTTTTAACACTTTTAGGAACAGGAGTGTTAAATAATATAAGTGATTTAGAAACAATGAAATTATCTGTGAAAAGGGCCTGCAAAAAATCATTGATTAACTTCCAATATTCCTTCAATTTTATACAGTCATAAAACATATGTGCCCAATCAGCATTTATTTCTACATTACATCTTTTACATAAGTTGTCTTTATTATTTATTTTATTCATCATTAAAGGTGTATAGAAGGATCTATGTAAAAATTTCCAAGTAAAAGTCTCCAATTAATGGAAGAAGTAGTTTTATAAGCAGATTCCAATATATATTGTTTATCTTGTTGTTTTGGTGATTCACCATTAATGGAAATGAAATAATTCCAATAGGTATCTGAACTGTAATGAGTTTCTTCTCTGATAATTTTATGTATGTATGAGAGCTTACCTTTATCAGAAACTCTATGCTGTAAATTTAATATCAAGTAATCAATCAGTATTGGAACTGATTCTTTAACTGTTAAAGACATTAAATCAATTTTATTAATAAGATGTCTAAAAGTCTGAATTTCTAACCAACATGTTTCTCTCAAATCAAATTCTTGCTTTAAGAAGTCTAAATTTTTTTATTTTATTATCAGACAGCAACTGATACCAATACTTTAGATCATTCTCTGTGACTAAAAGAGTTCTTTCAGAGGTGGTTGACAAAAGCATACCTTGTGTATACATTATAGGGAATAGAATAAAATTCCATTCCTTATACTTAGGATGCATGAATATAAAATTACGATAACTGATAATAATGTTTAATGGGTAACTAACTATATATTTTGGTGTAATAGATGAAGTACAAAATTCTTTTAGTAACCATAACATGGGGTTATTTACAATAATATTTTTATGTATTAAAGAGATTTTCATGAAGTGAATGCTAATTAATTCCCAGTAATCTTTCCATCTTGCAACATATGACTGATCTATTAACAAAGTAATAACTTTTATAATAGAAGAGATAGTATATAAATTTAAGTCTGGAAATGAAATGCCCCCTTGAGACCAGCTATTAGTATGTTTCTTTAATGCAATCCTAGTTCTATTAGGTGCCCATAAGAAATTTAACATTAGTGAATTAAATTTCTTAATAATTATTTTTGTAGGTGGGAGTATTATTGATTGTATTAAGTATAATATCTTAGGGAATATTATCATTTTAATAATTGTGAGTCTCTCTTCCATGGTAAAAAACATATTGTTCCAGCTATTGAAAAGATTTTATATATTAAGAGGACAGTTACTATAATTATTATGTATAATAGATTTGATATCTTTAGTTAATATTATACCTAAGTAAGTTATCTGACCTGAGTTGGGTATATATTTGTTAAAATCATTAATGAGGACATTTTTTCATGTGTATATTGGTAATATTTTAGTTTTTTCTTCATTGAATATTAAACCAGAGATATTTTTAAAATCCATCATTTTATCAAATAAGGACTACATAGAAGAGTTAGATCCTGCTGATGTAATTAGAACATCATCTGCAAAAAGTTGAATTTTAGATATTGTATTTTCATCTATATCAAATCCTTCTATATCAGTACTGTTTCTGATCAAATTAGCCCAAGGCTCCATTATTAAAGTAAATAATAGTGGAGAGAGTGGACACCCTTGTTTTGTACCTTTTAAAATGGGTATTTTTTGTGAGACATATGTTCCTATCTTAATGTAAGCCAATGCTCCTTTATATAGATGTTCAATTAGATTTACAAATGCATCAGAGAAGTTTGTGCACTTCAGTAAGATAAACAAGTAGTCCCAACTTACTGAATCAAATGCTGAACTAATATCGAGACTAATAAGTGTTAAATCTTTCTTTTTCCTATTTTCAAAATCAATTAACGTTAAAGTTCTCCTTATATTATCAAAAGTATTTCTATTTACAATAAAGCCTGTCTGGTCTATATCTATAATGCCTGGGATGACTGTCTTTAATCTATCAGCAAAAATACTCATAAACATTTTATAGTCAACATTAAGTAATGAAATAGGTCTATATGAAGTGCATCTGGTTGGGTCTTTATTGGGTTTTAAAATTGGTGAAATAAATGTGTATTGCCAAGATGGGGGAGTTGTTAACTCATTTTGGGCCAAAATAAAAACCTTATGTATTAATGAGTAAGTACTTTTGGGAAGAATTTTATAGATCTCTGGTATAATACCATCATTACCTGGTGCTTTGTTTGATTAAAGCTTGTTTATTTGTGTAATAACCTCTGTATATGAAATATTTTTATCCATTAGTTTAGTCTGTTGTTTATTAAGTTTTTTGTTCATGTTTGTAGTTATAAATTTCTTTATTTTATCTTTAGGATCCATGTTAATGTTATTATGATTAATTTTGTGAAAGTGATTTCTAAATTCATCTAATATTTCTGGTAAACTAGAAACATTCTTCTTTTTCCTTGGAGAGAAAATTTCTTTGATATGATTTTGTTTATTCAACCTTTTGTTTTATTTTTAAGTCTATGTAAGTATTTGGGACTTATTGAGTAAGACAAAAACTTATATTTCTCTAATGTTATTTTAACTTTATGAGTTAAAATTTCTTTGTATTTCTCATTTAATTTATTTATTTATTTAATGACTTTTTGTCCATACTATTTTCTTTATTATTATGTTTGTATGAGTCTAATTTGCTTTGAATATCTAGTAATTCCTTGTCCCAAGATTTCCTTTTATTATTATACCATCTGATACTTTGTCCATATAAATATGATTTTAAAGCATCCCAAACATAAACAATTGAGACTTCAGGTGTATTGTTTAAGTCTAAGAAATGTTGCACTTCTGAAAGTATATAATCTTTATAGTCTTTTAGTTGAGTTAAGTATGCTGGTATTCTTTTGATCTGAACATTGTAAGTACTTTTTATCATAAACTCAAAGACAATTGAATTATGATCTGATATAGGACACAAAATGATTTTAGAATTAATTAAGTCTGTTACCATCTGGTTAGAAATAAAGACTATCTATTTTTGAATAAGTTTTATATCTGTTAGAAAAAAAGTGTATGGTAATGATTTTGAATCTATCTGATTATTAATATCATTCAAATGATATAAATTAACAAAATCCTTTAAATGTTTTGCATTAGATGTAATTTTCCTTTTTCCTATAGTAGTAATATCTTTTTCATGTAGGATACAATTAAAGTCACCTGCAAAAATAATATCTCCTATAGAAAATTATATGATCTTATTGAGATGGTGTTTCACTGTATTAATGCCAATTCCTGGTATCCAATATACATTGATTAATGTATATGTCTTTCCATTAATCTGTATTGTAACCATACAAAACATTCCTTTATCATCTTTATAAGACTTAATAGTGTTAGGTATGGGCATACTTTTATTCCATAAAATAGCCACTCCTCTTTTTTTCTGTGTGTGTTCTGAACTAACCAAAACTGTATATTTATTAGTGGCTAATTTATCAATATCCTTTTTCAGGAGATGTGTTTCTTGAAGGAATACTAAGTTGGCCCTATGCAAATTAATGTATCTCATTAAACTTGCCCTTTTACATGGGTTATTCAATCCATTAATGTTTAAAGAAATTCCTTTTAGAGAAATCATTTAGCTTTTATAAACATATAAAACATATAATCAGAATAACAATTAACAAAATAAGTGATATTATGTCTCCTCCTTTAGGTGTACCATTAATTATAGCTGTATTTATTGAAAATCTTATGGGATTTTGTATAAGTTTCACTTTTATTTGTAGTGACAATGAGTTTATAAAATGTGATGTGGATGTCAGAACTATATACAAACAACAATAAACAGGTGAAAATAATATTAGGATTAAACATTGCACCCAGCCTGGAGTTAAGAACTCCAACTTTGAGTAGCACATACCACTCAAGTTATCCCCCTATCCTAAGCAGCAGTACCTCAGCTGCCACCAAATCAATTCAATACTAACTATTATTAACTAAAGTTAACCTCATTTAATTAGATTATCTAGTAAGACAAAGCTAAACAATTTATAAATCAGCTTCATATAAACAAATAAGAACATTTAGAAACAGCTCATATTACTAACTGCAGCTTTAAAATATGTCACATGACAGTTTCTTCTAAGATATAATCATAATGATACTTGTGTTTATCAATTAGTTAAGTCAAATGATTTATAGCATTATATGTGTTTAAATCATAAGTATTTATATACATTAATATGTTGCAGTCATGTAAGCTTTCAAAAACATGTGCATATATGTTTTACCTTCTATGCCTTCTAAAATATCTCACTTGCTTACTATGGCATACTGAATCATTTAAAATCATTATAACTTTTATATTTTATAAATTACATCTTAAATAAGTAAGTTGTTATAAAGAATAACTCACATTTAGATGTCATAAAGTTCGTTTTTCATCACAAAGTCACATTTACAGCAGTTCTACTTCCTGAAACAGTGTTCTTCTTGAATCTGCGATGTGTCAGTGTGAAATCAGGGGTCAAAGTTCAAAATGACTGCATTCAGCTTCTCTGCGTGTATTCTGAGTGTTGAAGCTTTTAAAATGACTCGAGGACACTATTCACGAGGTAACCCACATCCCAAATTGTCTCCCATAACATTCTGGTGGGAATTTTAGTAAAAGCAAGTGACTGACATTCATTTAGTAATACAAATAAATCTAAACAGTGCAAAACCTTCGCAAAGTATTTTACAAGTCATTACAGTCTCTATGACAGTGAAACCAAGCCTACAGCTATTTAACATATTATACAACTTATTTTTATATGCCCCATTTCATTTTCTCATACAAATCTTATTATATACATATATCAGTATTATCAGAAGCATATAACTGTACATATAAGAGAGAAAGAGAGAGAGAGAAAAAAAGAAAAAGAAGAGAGAAAAAAAAAAGAAAGAAAGAGAGAGAGAAAGAAAAAAAGGAAGCTACAAAGAGTATCTACAAAGATATATTATTTGCTGTTTGTATTAATAAAGTTAAACATGAGACATATTACTTACAACTATTTTAGTTCTAATTATTTGCAATTATATCATGACATATTATTTGAAATCATGTATAAGCAATTAAGTCATGGTATAATATTTAGCAACAGTGTTTAAACAGCATATATAATTTTAAAGAACGAATAAGTTATTATTTCACTTATTCCATATTTTTCATCATACTTCTCTCCTTGCCCTCCCCCACCCCTCACTAAATGCATAGTTTAGAAAGAATGCCATTATTTAAAACAAGAAGAGAAAGGAAATGTATCAAATTACTAACCTTAGGTCTCTTTATCACAAAGAGAAACAAGTTGATGCATAGCATGTTATTTGTTCCTCAGAGAGTTTGACTATTTATGAAACAAAAACAGTTCTTTGCACACAGAAAAATAACTTTGAATAAATCTTTAAAATATTTGTGGCTTTCTGGAGATGCAGTAACTGTATTTGAAGAGTTTAAGAGAGAAGAAAAATTATATAGAACATGTCATTTGTTTTTAGTCTTTTTGCTTCTCTGAAGTCTTCCAAGAAGTTCCTGTTGCCATCCTCTTTAACGAAGGACTTGCCCATTCCATATCTTCTATTTTATCTAATATCTTATCTTTTTTAATATACAGCAAAGCAGAGTCCAAGTCTTCAAAAATTCTAGGGCCATCAGGTAAAAAGATTTTTAGTTTGGCAGGAAATAAAAGGTGAGTTTTGAACTGTGCTTTCTTAAGCTCTCTTATTAATGGCAAAAAAAACTTTTCTTTTAGTTATTACCAAGGAAGAATAGTCATTGTCAAAACGCACAGTTGCCTCATTAATTTTTATAGGTGCTTTAGCCCATGCAGATTTTAATACCATTTCCTTGTCATAAGATGATAAAAATCTTACTATAACTGATCTAGGGTATTTTTTGTTAGAGTTAAAATTAGATAAGGACCTATGGGCTCTTTCAATACCAAAAGAAAATGCTACTGACAAGTCTAAAGTTTTGGGAAGCCAAGTATTTAAAAAGGAAGTAATGTTGTTACCTTCTATATTTTCTGGCAGTCCAAAAATCCTAATATTATTGCGTCTAGATCTGTTTTCCAGGTCATCAAGTTTGGATTGTAGGTGTGTGTTCTGTTTCAGCAAAAACTCAATGTTAATTTCTTCTTCCTGGATTCTGTTCTCCATATCATTAACAGTCTCTTCTATACCTGTAATCTGAGCCTTCTGATGTTGCAAGTCTTGATGTAACAAATCCATTTGTTTTGTAGTTTTTTCTATGAAGTTATCAATTTTAGTATCCAGTTTGTCCATTTTGGTTGTTAGTTGCTGAATAGTTGATATCAAAGACTGAAGCTCTTTCTTGATGCTGGAATCCTGACTGTTTGCCTTACTGGAACTCATTTTGAACAGAGGTGATGAAAGAGAAATTTCCAAGATGATTTCTGACAGGAAAATTATTTAAATTGTCTTTCATTTTTAGATATTATTCAAGAAACTGATATTCCAAACGTATTTAGAAAGAAAATTATTTCATTAGTTGAATTTTAAAGTAATTATTTCCTGTCAGTGCAGTTAAGTTGGTGGAGCTGAAGAAATCTGCTGCTATCCTGTGTTCATCCTTGGCCATGCCCCCCTAGTTCTAAATTCTGAAGTTTCAAAATGTCATCTTTCTTATGACCCTAAGATCAATGTTTTGAAACTTCGAAATTTAAATTAAAAAAAATAAAAACAAAAAAATCTTATTTTTTTTTTTTACCTTTTTGCAAGGGGAAAGCCCCTTCATTCCCATGGGGGGGCTATGCCCCCACATCCTCTGATAATTAATTATACAAATTCCAAGATGTAACTACAGCGAGTAAAATGGTAAATATACCATTCAGCGCTGTACAACAATCTCCATTTAAAGGGGCTGAAGTTTCAAACTGTCAATCTTATGGTCTCGACCATAAGAAAGTCAATGTTTTAAAACTTCAAAATTTAGAAGTAGGCCACTTACCAAATTCCCTGCAGATTTCCCTGTCAGAGATACTGGGTAAGCAAATTGGTGTAATTAAGGAAATTATTTTTCTGAGCTATAACACAGAATCGTAATTGCCTACACATTGTAAGGCCTTGCTGTGTCTAATTATGGTGGCTGTCATAAAAGCAGTTACTAGAAAATGGAAATCAAAGTCTAAACCAACTTTACTAGAAGCAGTGAATATAGTACTAGAGATAAAACAACTGGAATTGGGATCTTTAGAAAAGAGTAGGATCAAATTACATAGAAAAAATGGGAATTCTGGGAACTATACATACAGAGGAGGAATGAGGTTTAAAAGAAGGCAAGATTTGAATGAACTATGTAATGTTTGACTGACAATGACTGGATAGATTATAAGTGATGTATACTGTTTGCAACTACAATTATTGTCAATATGGTTTGTGATGTATAATGTTTGAAACTAAAATCATGTCAATATGGTTTATTTTCATTTATATAAATGTATGATTACCTATGTCATACATGATAGTTTAATAAAGATGTTTTTCTTTTAAATGCACAAATGAAAAAACAAAAAGTGGCAGTGAATTAAAATGAATATTGTTTTAAACATCTTAAAAGTAAAACTTTTTCAGTACAGAAAACATTTCTCCATCAAAACAAGAATGAAAAACATCCGGCACTATGTAACATATACCATATAAGACTTAATTTTAAAATATGAAAATAAATTAAACCAGCTATTTGGACTCTTTCTGATATAAGATCTAATTTCCATTCAGTGAACAGATGTTTTTGTCTCCTCCACTCACATCAGTCTAAAGCTTTTTTAAACACTGAAGCACAAAGTGATAAACAATATCCGAAATCTTACCACATACAGCTGATGCATTATTTTTCCTATTACCTCTGATATGCATTATATGCTATCTGAAAAGACCTGTAAACATACTTACATGAAATGAAAAACAGCTACACAAAGAACTATATGTAGTGAAAAACAGTTTGCCAAGTTTTTAAAAACCTCAGCTTTGGCCAGCTAAGAACTTGGTTATATTCAACTGGACGTATAAGAGAATTTAAGTACCTTTATCTGCACTTTTTTTAAAAAAAATACAGTATTTAATTTGATTTAAACTGTGTTGAAGGAATATTGAACTCAAGTTGCAGTTATTCTGCTCTTTAGTAACTTGAACTGAAGCTAGTGTGTTATTTGCTAGTAATTACAGGTGTGGGGGTAGCCACATTCTTTGATTTCCTGTCCTTGCCTTTTTAAGTGGTGCATTATGAAATTTTTATTGCTTAAAATCCTCAGCTTTGGCCAGCTAAGAACTTGGTTATATTCAGCTGGATGTATAAGAGAATTTAAGTACCTTTATCTGCGCTTTTTTAAAAAAAATACAGTATTTAATTTGATTTAAACTCTGTTGAAGGAATATTGAACTCAAGTAGCAGTTATTCTTCTCTTTAGTAACTTGAACTGAAGCTAGTGTGTTATTTGCTAGTAATTACAGGTGTGGGGGTAGCCACATTCTTTGATTTCCTGTCATTGCCTTTTTAAGTGGTGCATTGTGAAATTGTTATTGCTTAAAAACCTCAGCTTTGGCCAGCTAAGAACTTGGTTATATTCAACTGGACGTATAAGAGAATTTAAGTACCTTTATCTGCACTTTTTTTTTAAAAAAATACAGTATTTAATTTGATTTAAACTGTGTTGAAGGAATATTGAACTCAAGTTGCAGTTATTCTGCTCTTTAGTAACTTGAACTGAAGCTAGTGTGTTATTTGCTAGTAATTACAGGTGTGGGGGTAGCCACATTCTTTGATTTCCTGTCCTTGCCTTTTTAAGTGGTGCATTGTGAAATTTTTATTGCTTAAAAACCTCAGCTTTGGCCAGCTAAGAACTTGGTTATATTCAACTGGACGTATAAGAGAATTTAAGTACCTTTATCTGCACTTTCTTTAAAAAAATACAGTATTTAATTTGATTTAAACTGTGTTGAAGGAATATTGAACTCAAGTTGCAGTTATTCTGCTCTTTAGTAACTTGAACTGAAGCTAGTGTGTTATTTGCTAGTAATTACAGGTGTGGGGGTAGCCACATTCTTTGATTTCCTGTCCTTGCCTTTTAAGTGGTGCATTGTGAAATTTTTATTGCTTAAAAACCTCAGCTTTGGCCAGCTAAGAACTTGGTTATATTCAACTGGACGTATAAGAGAATTTAAGTACCTTTATCTGCACTTTTTAAAAGAAAATACAGTATTTAATTTGATTTAAACTGTGTTGAAGGAATATTGAACTCAAGTTGCAGGTATTCTGCTCTTTAGTAACTTGAACTGAAGCTAGTGTGTTATTTGCTAGTAATTACAGGTGTGGGGGTAGCCACGTTCTTTGATTTCCTGTCCTTGCCTTTTTAAGTGGTGCATTGTGAAATTTTTATTGCTTAAAAACCTCAGCTTTGGCCAGCTAAGAACTTGGTTATATTCAACTGGACGTATAAGATAATTTAAGTACCTTTATCTGCACTTTTTTTAAAAAATATATAGTATTTAATTTGATTTAAACTGTGTTGAAGGAATATTGAACTCAAGTTGCAGTTATTCTGTGCTTTAGTAACTTGAACTGAAGCTAGTGTGTTATTTGCTAGTAATTACAGGTGTGGGGGTAGCCACATTCTTTGATTTCCTGTCCTTGCCTTTTTAAGTGGTGCATTGTGAATTTTTTATTGCTTAAAAACCTCAGCTTTGGCCAGCTAAGAACTTGGTTATATTCAACTGGACGTATAAGAGAATTTAAGTACCTTTATCTGCACTTTTTTAAAAAAAAATACAGTATTTAATTTGATTTAAACTGTGTTGAAGGAATATTGAACTCAAGTTGCAGTTATTCTGCTCTTCAGTTATTCCCACCCTCCCTGTTTTTGTTTTGATGTTAATCTTAGTGGCCTTGAAACTGCCCGCCTCAGCCTGCCTCTGGGCCCATCTCATTTGCTCACTCAACTGAGTGCAGTGAGATCATATTCTGATTTCAGGCACTCCTACTGTGTACAAAGAGAGCATCTGGGAAACAGACAAAAAAATTAAGCTTATTTCCTGCCTTTCCTGTTAAGTGGTATGGACTATTTGTAGGCTTCTGAGCCCCAAGCCCTTTGGTGTTTGAGGAAGCCTTCTAGCTTGTTTTTTTTTTCTTATAACTAGCCAGTTTTCTAGTTTCAGCACTCAAATCTGTTTCTTTGATCTCAGCACTTGTTCAGATAAAAAAAAAAATTATCTGCTTTTACTGTACTTGTGTTTCTACCTACTTCATTTTCCTTTTGCATCATCTTAAAAATACTCAATTGTATTTATTACTGCTTGGTGTAACTCATTCTAAGCCTTTTGGTTTAAACACTTGGGCTTCAGACCAGTTGTTTTGCACTGAGAGGGTTTGTGGTCTGCACTGTTGTGGCAGAACAGGTAGCTTACATCCTTCTAGGTTGGGAACTGCTGATTGAGGGCTCAGTGTCTGTTATTCTAAAAGTGTATTAATTCTGGTTTAAGCACTTGGGCTTTCAGGCCAGTTATTTTACATTAAGAGGGTTTGTGGTCTGCACTCTTGTGGGAGGAGAGGCTGGACTCTGCCCTTCTGAGCTGGGAATTTCTGGTTAAAGGCTTATAGTGCATGCATATCTGAACTGCTTCTTACCGAAGTTGGTGTGCCTTGTTTGCTGTGGCATAGACTGGATTCGGGCCTGCTGGATCTAGCTTTGTTTGTGTAACTTGAGCACTAATCCGGACATTCTCTAAAGTATTCAATTGTATTTATTACTGCTTGGTTGTAACTTGATTAAAGTGTAGCTATCATTTTAAGTCTTTTGGATTAAACACTTAGGCTTCAGACCAGTTGTTTTACATTAGGAAGGTTTGTGGCAAGCACTGTGGTGGCAGGACAGGTAGCTTTCATCCTTCTAAGTTGGGAACTGCTGACTGAGAGCCCAATGTCCAAGGGTATTAGTTCTGGTTTAGGCACTTGGGCTTCAGTCCAGTTATTTTACATTAAGAAGGTTCGTGGTCTGCACTCTTGTGGGAGAAGAGGCTGGACTCTGCCCTTCTGAGCTGGGAATTTCTGGTTAAAGGTTTATAGTGCCTGAATATTTGAACTGTATCTTACTGAAATTGGTACACCTTGTTTGCTCTAGCATAGACTAGATCCAGGCCTGCTGAATCTAGCTTTGTTTATATGCATGTTGTTTGTTTGCTTGTTATTTCCCTGGAAGCTAATTCCACCTAATACGTGGCTTCTCAGCACTTCTGTGGATCACTAGTGATATCTGCATTGCTTACTGTACTAGTTCCTTGTTTCACTTGAAAG
Organism: Protopterus annectens; assembly: GCF_019279795.1. Taxonomy (NCBI): domain Eukaryota; kingdom Metazoa; phylum Chordata; order Ceratodontiformes; family Protopteridae; genus Protopterus; species Protopterus annectens. Next base: position 816,792,668 of record NC_056733.1, read on the forward strand.
AAAGTTACTGTTTGTCATTTTTGCATTTAGTTACTTGTAACACATTGCACTCAAGTTACTTGGCACTTGCTCACTATAGCAATTATATAAGTCAGCACTAAAAATTAAAAGCACTACACCCTTACTCCCCACTGGCTCTTGTTTTCAATTATTAAGGAATTCCCAATATTATTCTAGCATGTCCAAATGTCAGTTGTCAATCTCCTCTCCGGTCCAGCTGGTGAATCTGGGAATCTTGAGGCAATGTTATAACTGTCTCATGTACACAGGCAACCCTCTCCTCCTCCTACATAACACAAATACTTGCGAGAGATGCAGCTATTTAGCCAAACTGGAGGCTGAGCTCTCTCAACTCAGGACTGGCAAGACCAGACAGGAGGAGAAGGCAACTACACACACCACAAAACCAGCCTCACATAATGCTACCACACCACTGAATCAAACACATAAACACACAAAGACATACTCGGAGGCTCTGAGTAAAAATTTACCTAAACAGCAGAGGCCTCCAAAGCAGACACCCAAACAACTGCTACCTCAAGACACCCCACAAGCAACACATAAACCACAAAAGCAGTGTGCAAAGCAGTCACAGCCCTTAAGGCCAAATACAACACCAAACATACTTGTCATAGGTGACTCCATAGTCAGACACACTGACGTCCCACTCACCAGGCTGAACAAGGAGAGGGTCACAGTAAGCTGCCTATCGGGTGCTAGAATCCGCCACATAACACAAGCACTCTGGTCACTCCACGGCAAGTACAAATATGACACAGTCATTGTCCATGCTGGTGTGAACGACCTGAGATGTACCTCCCTGGACTACATGAAAAGAGACATAGAGGAGCTCTCTGATTATGTAGCCCAGGCAGGTATGACCCTGACCCTGAGCAGTATCCTTCCTTCACCAAGAATGATGCCACAATATAGAGACAAGATTATCAGCTTTAACAATTGGCTTAATATCTGGTGTCATTCAAAGGGGATCCAGTGTCTGTCTGCCTGGGATGACATGCTTGACAAGCCACGCTGCTTCGTAAGGGACGGCTTGCACTTGTCACCCCTGGGATTCCAGATATTGGCTAAGGCTCTTGCCACCCCCATAGTGCCTTTTTTAGGCAAGGCTCAAATTCTAAACCAACCACCCTAGAAAACAAAAATGGGAAGAAACTGAGGGTAATGCTGCTCAATGCCAGAAGTCTAAATCTCAAAATGCACGCACTCGAGGCCCTTCTCAGTATGGAGAACATCAATGTCTGTGCTGTAACTGAAACCTGGTTCAAGGCTCCTGAGAGCACCCCGGCACTATTAGGTTTTACCTCATATCATGCGTTGCGGCCCCAAAACCCGGACCACACCACAAAAGGAGGGGGTGTATCCATATTCATAAAGGATACCCACACCTCCAGGTTGGTGGCAACGCAAGCTTTGGAAACCATCCAGGTGCAACTAACCATAGGCAAAACTGCTCCACAAATTGTAGCATGCTACAGGCCACCCTCTCAAACTCAGGAACCCCACACAGCCTTCCTGAAGACACTGGAGGGTATAAACGTATCTCCAAACACCATCATATTGGGTGACTTCAACTACCCGAATATAGACTGGGAACATTACTCAAGCCCTAACTTTCTAGCCCAATGGTTCCTGGAATTCATAAATTCAAATGCCATGGAACAGCTAGTCACTGTTCCCATGAGAGGAGAAAGTATACTAGATCTCATTATCACAAACATGGGGACAAAATGCTCCACACCGGAAGTATATCCCTCATTGGTGAGATCTGATCATAAACTAATCTCACTGGAAATCCACATCCCCCCACCCCAAACAAAAAAGACCACAGTGAAGAACTTCTCTAAAGCAAACTTCACACTACTCAAGACTGGTGTGGTATCCTTCAAGGCCCCTGAGCCAGTGGAAACCACAACCCAAGCTGCGGAAGCCCTTACAAATGCCTTCTATGAACACCTCCAGGACTGCATGGATCAGGCAATCCCAAATAAAACCAAGACTCTTTCCACAAAGGGCAAACATCCAGTCTGGTGGACCCCAGCCATTAACAAACTTTACAATAAGAGGAGAAAGCTATTACATGATAGAACAAAATCCATAAAAGGGAAGTCACCCCTGATCATTATTAGTAAAAAAATACGAGCACTCATAAAATCAACTAAGGCCAATTTTGAGAGAAAAATTGCCATGGATTCAAAAGACAATCATAAGGCCTTTTTCAGCTATGTTAGGAACCTGGGTGGAAACTCCCAGATATGCTCAGAATTAGTCCAAAATGATACAAAAATCACTGAACCCACAGACATTGCCAACATACTGGCAGACAGGTTCAGTGCAAACTTCACCCTCCTCTCCCCCCCAAAGGAGAGATAACTATCCCAGCAGAGTGTAGCCTCCCAGATATCTGAAATGCACAGGTGAAAGCTGCTCTCTCTAAAGCTAAAAACACAGCATCAATGGGACCAGATGGTGTCCCCGGCTGTGTGCTACATGAGCTAAATGAGGAATTAAACCCGCACATAAGGCAGCTGTTTAATCTCAGCCTTACCACAGGATACGTGCCCAAGGAGTGGCGTACGGCAACTGTGGTCCCACTCCACAAAGGCGGTGCCTCTACAGACCCTGGTAATTACCGCCCCATAAGCTTAACAAGTCTAGTCTGCAAAGCTATGGAGAGGATCATAATGGAGCTCATAAACAAAGATATAGGGGACTTGCAGACATTGGACCCGACCCAGTTTGGCTTCGTCAAGGGCAGATCATGCCTTCGAACTTGGTCAACTTCTTGAAACAGTCACCAAGGCCATTGATGAAGGAAAGGCAGTCCATACAGCTTACCTTGACCTTGCAAAGGCCTTGACACAATACCCCACTCGGGTATTGTAGAAAAACTTACCAGCTTAAATGTAAACCCATATGTCACAAGATGGGTTGCAAACTGGCTTAAGGACAGAACCCACAGGGTTAGAGTTGCTGGCGCTATGTCAGACTCCAAGCCGGTCACAAGTGGTGTCCCACAGGGCTCGGTCCTTGGCCCCTATTGTTCGGCATCTACTTCTCAGAAGTACAGGCCAACATGGGGACTTTGGCTGACAAAGTTTGCAGGCGACTGCAAACTGGGCCATAGTGGAAAGTGCATCGGACACGGATATCCTTCAGAAGGGACTCACGGAAACAGATAGCTGGTGCCAGAGCCATGGCCTGAAGTTAAGCGCCAAAAATGTATAGTCATACCCTTCGGGAAAAACAAGGTAACCCCAAGCTACCATATAGGTGGCAATCCACTAAGCACAGAAGAGGTTATCAGGGACCTGGGGACCCAGGTTGACAGTGGCCTTTCTTTTGACACTCACGTTGCTAAAGTGGTTAGAAAGACCTTCTACATTGCCCACCTGATCATGAAGGGATTCACATCCAGATCTAGTGAGGTCATTGTTCCCCTGTACTCTTCATTTATCAGACCAATGATCGACTACAATGCCCCATTCGGGATGTATCTCACCCGACATCTGCAGCAATTGGAGAGACCCCAAAAGTTCCTCACCAAAAGGATAAAGGGACTCCAAAATCTGTCATATGCTGCCAGATTGAAGAAACTCCAGCTCTATTCAGTTGCATACCGTCTGCTCAGAGGTGACATGTGCCTGACATACAAGGCCATGTCCAACCCGGAATTAATGGACATGCTCCACCTCAAAAAATCCAAATCCACCAAAACCACTAGAGCAAGCGACTTAAACCTTAGCACGGATATAAATAGGACATGCTGGAGGGATAGATTTATCACTCAGAGACTCCCTATGCTGTGGAATAAAATCCCAATCCATGTGAGGCAGAGCACCTCGCTGGCTCTGTTCAAGAGAAATCTTGACCTGTGGATGGGAGATCATAGGTTTATCCCGGGAATCATCTCTGTGTCACTGCTGGACAGAGGCACAACAAACTAATGGGCACAGTATTTTTTCATATAAGGGGTGGCGTAAGCCACAAAAATTTGGGCTAGGCTTATAAATGCCTTAGGGCAGATAGCCTAGTATAAACCTATGAACCTATGAACCCACAAATGCCCTAGTGGTAGTAGGCCAGAACTAGAAATAAAAAGACTCCATTCTTAACAGAAGCATTAAGAAAATTAATACTGATTATTTTTTGCTTTTAACACAAAGTTTCCACAAAGTATTTATGCATTACAAAACATTTTTACTGAATGTTATAATATTTTAAATTAGAACTCATTAATCTAAGTTAATTGGGGAGAAGGCTTAAGTCTTTTTAAAGCAAATACTATACTTAAATATTTTATCTTCAGCTTCTATCTACATAGGTTCATAGGTTCATAGGTTGGTACTAGGCTATCAGCCCTAGGGCCTATACAAGCCTAGCCATAACAATTCCCTGGCTATTTCTTCCCACATTATTTACTTTCCTGGACCCCTGTCTAGCAGGGCGACTGACGTGATCCCTGGGGTGAATTTCCTTTCTCCCATCCAATTGTCAAGGTTCCTCTTGAAGAGGTCCAAAGAGGCACTCTGCATGACATGTATGGGCAATCTATTCCAGAGTCTGGGGAGTCTCTGGGTCAGGAACCTATCCCTCCAGCATATTTTGTTTATTGTGATGACAAGGTTTAGATCCCTGGAGCATGTAGCTCTGAGGGATTGGGATTTCTTTAAGTGTAGCATGTCCAACAACTCTGGGTTTGACATGGCCTTGTATGTTAAGCAGAGATTGCCTCTGAGTAGACGATATGCGACAGAGTATAGCTGGAGTTTTTTAAGGTGGTCAGCGTAGGACATCTGCTTTAGGCCTGTGATTCTTTTAGTGAGGTATTTCTGAGGCCTTTCCAGTTGTTGCAGATGTCTTGAGAGGTACATACCAAATGGGGTGTTGTATTCTATAATGGGTCTAATGAGGGATGAGTACGGTGGGACAATGACCTCCTTCTTTCTGGATGAAAAGCCCTTCGTGATGAGGTGTGCCACATAGAAGGATTTCCTGACTGTTGTGGCGATGTGGTTATCGAAGGTGAGACCACTGTCCACCTGTGTCCCTAAGTCTCTTATCACACTTTCTGTGTTTAGTGTACTGCCACCTATATGGTAATTCATGGATACATGTTTTTCCCAAAGAGGATAACAATACATTTCTTGGCATTGAGCCTGAGCCCATGGCTCTGGCACCAAGCATCTGTTTCTGTAAGGCCCTTTTGTAGAGTATCCACATAATTTGGGGATTCAATAATGGCTCCCAGTTTGCAGTCATCTGCAAACTTTGTTAGCCAGAGTCCCTTAGTGTTGACCTGTACTTCAGAGAAGTAGATGCCAAACAAGAGCGGCCCCAGGACTGAACCCTGAGGTACTCCACTTGTCACTTGTCTGGAGCTGGATTTGGAGTTGGCTACTTTTACAGTGTGGGTTCTATCAGTAAGCCATTTAGCAACCCATTGGGTGACATAGGGATTAATGCCCAACTTAGTAAGTTTATCTATGATTCCAGAGTGGGGATGGTGTCAAAGGCCTTGGCAAGGTCTAGATAGGCTGTGTGGACCACCTTACCCTTGTCCATGGCTCTGGAGACTGATTCAAAGAAGTCAATCAGGTTCAGGAGACAAGATCGGCCCTTCACAAACCCAAACTGGGTGGGGTCCAGTGTTTGAAGGTTGCCAATGTCTTTGTTTATAAGTTCCATGATAATACGCTCCATGGTCTTGCAGATAAGGCTTGTCAGACTGATGGGACGGTAGTTTCCGGGATCCAAGGTGGATCCCCCCTTGTGGATTGGGATAACTGTAGCTCTGCGCCACTCAGTGGGCACGAAACCTGAGGTGAGGCTATGATTAAACATGACACTTAGGTGAGGCGCCAGTTCATATTGTAGTTCATGTAGTACACAGCCCAGGATGTCATCTGGTCCCATGGATGCTGTATTCTTGGCTTTAGATATATATATATATATATATATATATATATATATCTTTCTAGCAATCATTTTGTTAATTTATGATTTTGTTAAGGGGATGTCCCATTTTCACTGAAGGCTCATGGAAGAAATCTCATTACATACATAACATGTTTGTATGTATAACAAGCAACATACATTTACAGGTTCATTAAGTATTTAGGAGCAGAATTTACCAAAACAAATGGCTGACAGTATCATTGTTTCATGCTAACAGTGTTAACAGGAAGATAAACTGATTGCTCTTATTATTCATAAATATTAAAATGTTAACTTTTCTGGCTGTTTCAACAGTCACAATGAAGAATGTTAGAGAACAAGAGTTTATATATGCCTGGCTGCATATATTGTATTATTAACAAATAGAAAAAGTTAAACTTTCTTACTGACTGAGCAGTCTCAATGCAATGTGCTAGAAAACAATAAAGCTCATGTATGCCCGGCTATTGCAATATTAAGACTCATAATAGCAAGCCCCAGAATGACAAAAAAGACCAAGAATACAGGAGAGCAACAATTGTCAAACATTGATTTTCACCTTTAAAGCTATTTCTTTGCAGGGGGAGCAAGGCCACCCTCACACCAGTGAACCTTTACATACCATACCTCAGAGAAAAGGAAATATTCTAAGGGAAATCAATCTTGGACTTAGATAATACAGTATGCAAGTCAACATTTTCATTAATTTAGTCAGCAATTTCAGTCATTCAGTCTTACTCTTCTTGGAAGTGCACTGAGTCTTGGAATTTCAAATGATTATCATTTCCAAACCCACTTTTTCCAAGGGAACTGAAAGTGTTTCTGTTCTCCAAGAAAAAAAAAAATAAACTGCTGTCAACTCATTGATTTAAGTTTATCATAAGTGTCAAAGGAGATTATTATTAATTGGAAATTCAAATATCCAAGCAACAGAAATGGCATTCCCTGTGTCTTCAAATTTATATTTAACAGCATTTCCAAAGAATTGATCATTTTTAACCAAAATGTCAAGTATTAAGTAATAACTGTTGTAAAGTCTTTCTGCAATTATTTATGTATTTTGTTTATTTAATGCTGCTAACATGATTGCTCGGTAACACTAGAAGTTATTTTTTTCAGGGGTGATTCAGAAGCAAATAAAAATAAACTAACTTCTTTAGCATTATTCAGTTTTAAATTCAAACTCACATATTCAGTTTTGCAGTTTATTTATCTTAACCACTCTGCTGCATTGCTTCTTCGTTTCTTCTGTTGGCATCACTCCAACTCCCTCAATAACTCAAATGTCCCCAAACACATATAAAATACCAACAAACCTCTGACCCTAACAATACCATAAATATAATTAATAATCATTTACTGGTATAAATGCAGTATTGATATTACTGGCATTACAGAAAACTAAACAAACGTCAGTAATGCTAATAAACCTATGCCCAAAATGAAGCTACGACCCCCAAGTAAACATTTAAACAAATTGTAAATACTACAAATTCACCAATTGGTGGTGCACTACAAACATGCAGTCATTCCTCCTAAGATCACATATCAGAGCATACGCACATCTTCATTTACCTTTACTTAAACACCTTCCCAGTGTGTGTGTGTGTGTGTGTGTGTGTGTGTGTGTGTGTGTGTGTGTGTGTGTGCATATATATATATATATATATATATATATATATATATATATATATATATATCTTCAGATTATGCAGACACACACATACACACACACACACACACACACACACACACATATATATATATATATATATATATATATATATAAAGCTATAAGCTTCTCAGAGTTTGATAACTGTTTAGTCAAACTAAAAAAATTGCCCAATCCTTTTCACTAATTCCACTTTATTAGAGGGAGATTATATTAAATAGATCATGTAACAGTTTAGATAAGCTGTGGGGGTTTGGAGTTAAGTAGAAAAACCAATAAAAGTTGTTTTATCAGCATAAATTTGTAGTTACAGTAGAGAGTCAATTATCCAAACTGATTGGGACCTAGAGTAGTTTGGATAATCAAACATACGTTGAGACAGATAAAAAACTTCTAAAATCTTTTTTTTTTTTTTTTTGCACACAGGGAATACACTTTTCAACCATTCAGTGATTACAGTGGACAATAAAGAATATGTTTCACACACAAGCGGGCTAAAAGCTCAAAAAACATGCACAAGTGAATACGTATAATATTTATGTATTCAAACCATATTATCTTTCCTACTCGAAAACTTTAAAAGGCTGCATTCAGATAATTGACATTCGGATAAGCGGTGTTCTGATAATCGAGTCTTTACTGTATACAGTTGCACAGTTTGTCATCTGGTAAACCACCTGCTGCAGTTCACACATTTTAGCTTGTGGTATAACTCCCTCCACATTAACAACTGCTCAGCATCATTCTCTATAATAACTATTTTATTCACATTGTTTGAACAATCCCACAACATAATAGCTTGTTTTCCTTTATCTGCAATCTCTGTCCTACTCTCCTCCTCCACAAAAGAAATAGAAAGAGTAAGGAAAAATATGGGGCATTTCCCTAATGCCTTGGCCAAATTTCACCCTAGTCAGCATGGATGTCACCTCAAGGTTCCCCTAAACATAGCCTGCAAGAGTAGTGGGACTTATCCGTCCACAAAACATAAAATAAAATAACTAAATAACTTTCAGCAACGTTACCATATTGTTTCATTTTTCTGTCTGTGGCTGATATCAATACCGATATTATATATGTTATGTATGATATTTGATTCCTTTCTTTTGTTCATACCTATATATATTTTTGGAAACTTTTATATTTTCTTAAATCCACTTTGGGTGGTTTAAAAATCTGTAATCCCATGCTATGTTTCTAATGTTTTATGCTTTAATATGTAAACACGGAGCTTTCCTCCCAAGGCCTCCACTTACAAGGGGTTTTGTCCAATCGGATTATCTCAGTCAACAAATGGAAATAAACTAAAATGAAATATAAACAAATATATCCATTAAGTTTTTCCCTTCTTCTAATGTCACATACTATATGTGTCTACAAATGATGATTACAGCCTTGAAATTAAAAGATGTTTGCTTCTTGGAAGGAAAGTTATGGCAAATCTGGATAAGATTTTAAACAACAAAGCTATCACATTGTCAGAAAAGGTCTATATAGCCAAAGTAACACATATTGCTATGAGAACTAGACTAGAAGTAAAGCTACATGCTGGAAAATTGATGCTTTTGAACTGCAGTTTTGGAGAAAACTTTTGAGAATTCTATACAATGTAAAAGATCAAATATGTCAACACATTAGGAAATAAACTTAGAGTGTTCAATAAAGGGTCCAATAGTAAAAATAAAACTCAGAGTTTTGGCCACATATGATCATTGAGAAAGGCTGAATGCAAAAAAGGGATCTGCAGAGTCTAAAATGGTTGAGACAGCATTACTGAAGTAATTAATATAGATTTGCAAGAACTTAAAATACCAGTTGACAGACAGACAGACAAGCCTAGTATATTAAAGTCCTTCCGGTCACAAAGACTGCACTCATCTAAATTACTAAACAACAACTAGCCTTATTTTAATGATGAAAATTACTGCAACATCTACTCAAATTCACATTCCATTGGCCATTACAGTAAAAGCTACAATGATGTTTCCAATATAAGTCCAATCAGTTATTACATTTTTTAAAAAATATAAATGTATCATATATCATAAGACAGACTTTAACAAGACCATCCAGATGGTTTAGCAACACCTCATACTTCAAGTCAAGGAAAAGCATATTCATGTCTTCTCATAGTCTGATGGTCATTCGTTAAAACATTTATCATTATTTTATTTTCATTCTTATTTACACTTTCTTGACTGGGTAGTCTCACTAGACCAATGCCCTCTTTTCAGGGGAGACCCAAGGCGGTAGTCATACTGATTAGAGAAAATTTGGCCAGGGCACCAAGGAATTTCCCCTAATTTGTTTTCTTTTTTTTTTTTTTTTTTGACTAGTACCATAGAATTGTTTACCTCCATCTAAGCTACCACCAAATCATGCAGATGGGGCAACATTTTAGCATCTGAAGGGCCATACAAATGCACATTCTAATATAGATTAGCAGTTAGTTTAATAGATAATACTCAATAGCCATCTCACATTCCTCATACAGACTTTGCCTTTCAAAGGGGTTGTTTATTTATTTATTTATTTATTTATTTATTTATTTATTTTATTTTATTTTACTGTTGACTTCTTTTATTTACATACCAAATATAAGCCTTGGAAAGTTTGCTCCCAGCAGGAACACAGGAAACAATAGTTTTTTTAGAAGAAGGAAAGTCTAATTTGACAAAGAGTGAGCTCAAAGCATTGTGTGACTTGCAGACTAATGATAGCATAGTTATAAGACCCGCTGACAAAGGCAGACCAGTGGTGATATTGAATGCTGACTTTTATAATACAGTTATGCAAGAAATGTTATTAGATCCAAATGTATGTGTTGAAGTACCAACAACAAATGTGTTTGAAATGAGTGAACAGATTGCCAGTACCTTATATGAATGCATGTGTATGGAACTATTAAATAAAGATCTTTTTAATTAGTTTACTGTTGAAAATCCACTCATACCTCAAATCCATGGTCTTCCCAAGATACACAAAGACCCATATAACCCAAAATTTAGACCTATAGTTGCAGGGGCAGGATGGCTAACAGAACCCATCTCTATATACCTGGATAAGGAATTGAAGACAGCACTCAATGAATATGCATATGTCTTGAATGACACAGAACAGTTTTTAGTGGACCTTTATGGGGCAGTGAAGCAAATGGGAACAGCAGATATGGGGATGCTGGCCACACTAGATGTAGTGTCTTTATTCACAAGTATACCCAATGACCAGGGGATAAGCATGGTGAAATCAGTGTTGACAAGGCAGGGAAAGTTCTCTAATACTAAGATAGACTTTCTCTATATGTTACTAGAATTGGTACTAGAGCACAACATATTTATGTTCAATGGCATATGCTATAAGCAGTTGTCAGGGATTACCATGGGCACAAGTTGTGCCAACACATATGCAAACCTGGTTATGGTTAACTGGAAATATGAACATCTGTTAGGTAATCCCCAAATAGCCTTTTATAGGCGTTTCATAGATGATCTTTTTATTTTTTGGAAAGGTGATGGTGAACAACTTAAATCTCTGTATGTACACTTAAATACTACTAGTGACTTTTTAAAGTCTACGATGATCTGTTCTGAAATGAGTTTAGACTTCCTGGATGTTACCATATACAGAGAAAATGACCAATGGTTTACGAAATTACATAGGAAACAATGTTACAGACCATCTTTTCCACACAGAAACAGTATGCATAACCCTAAGATTTTTCCTGACATAATCAGAGGTCAGGCAATGAGAACATCTCGCCTATGTTGTCAAGAGGAAGTGTATAGAAATGAGTTAAATAAGCTAAGAACAGGTTTCATTAATAGGAGGTATAGTGAACATGAAATTGATAAGGTGTACTATAATGTACACAAAGAAAGGAAAGGTAAAGCTAAGCCCTACTACTCTGATAGAGCAGGTAGTGACAGGGTAGGTATCAGGAATAGTGTATTATCACGCATTCCAATGATTTTACCAAATACAAGAGATGTGAATAGGTTTGAAACCATCATATGACAAAATTGGCATATGTTGTTAGCAGATGAGGATACTACCAACATAGTGGGTGGACAACCACATTTTGCATTTAGATTCATAGATTAGTACTAAGCTAACTGCCCTTGCGAGCCATTTTAAGCTTGGCCAATTATCCCTTGTGAGGCTCAAACCCTGCACCTTGTGTTTATAAACCAAACACCTTAACCATTAGGCCACCCTTCCAACTAGAAATAAGAAAAATCTGAAACAGCAGCTTTGCTATCCAAGGATACCTACTCTGATGGATAGCACAGTGAATGGTACCCATAGGTGTGGAAAATGCACACAGTGCATTTATATAGATGAATCAAGGTTTTTTAAGCACCCTGAAACAGGGTGTCTATGGGAGCTAAGGAATTCTGCTGATTGTAATACTAAGAATGTAGTGTATGTAGCTCACTGCACAACATGTTTCCATTTCTATGTTGGCAAAACTAACTGTCACCTTAGGGAATGGATAAGGGATCACCTTTACTGCACTAGAAAAGGGCAACTGTATAGTGCCTTGGCTAAGCATACACTGGATAAGGGGGATGACTATATATTTTTATTTCAGGTTTTACACATTCAGAATGTCAGCAATAGGATGGGGGGTATAGTCAATACTACTGAAAATATGGAAGCACAATGGATTTTGTGTTTAGGAGCACACAGAGGTTTGGGTTTGAATGATAGTGTTCCATTGAAGCCAGTGCTAAAATCTAGAAGGTTAAAATAAAATAAACAATAATAATACTATCTTAACAAGAGAAGACTATATAAACACATGCAGGGCTTTGGGTCAATATGACAGTATTTCTTGAGCTGTTTCTAGCATAGATATCGCTAAAGACAAGTATTTGTTGAGATGTATGTTTAAAGCATATGTATTTTTTAGGTGGACAGCATGTATATGTATTAGGCAGAATATATGCATTAAGTTGTTGAGTGTGTACTGCTTATATTTTTTTATATAAATGTACATATATTTTTATGCTTATACCCACACACACAAGCAGTTACTAAATGGGCAACATGAGTATATGTATTTATTCACTGACTTTTTATGTATTTTATTTATATTCATCCACATGTTCTTGAGATTTTACATTTTGTGCATGTGGTTTTTAAACAGTGTTTTTCTGACTTCAGCAATTAACTGAGGGCAAAACGTAACCATAGTAATTAATTGATTGCTGAGTGCTGAATTAACTTTGAGTGGTAGGATTGGTTGTTTTAATAATGAATTAAAGTATTTAAGTGCTGTTGCTGTTTGAATGAACTGTCTGATGAAGCAATGGTTACTATTGTGAAAGAGCTCACCATTTTGTATTAAAAAAGATTGTGTTTCAACATTTTCAACCTCTGGGCTGGTTTGGCTTTATTTGTTCGCTGCTTCTACATTCTAATATAAATTAGCAGTTAGCTTAATGGATGATACTTAACAGCCATCTCACACTCCTCATACAGACTTTGCCTTTCAAAGGGGTTGTTTATTTATTTATTTTATTTTATTTTATTTTACTGTTGACTTCTTTTATTTACATACCAAATATAAGCCTTGGAAAGTTTGCTCCCAGCATGGTAGCTGTATTCTATTTCACTGACAGGACTGACAATTTAATTGCCATAAGCAATGTTTTCTTAATCATAAAATATAAAACATTGAGACATGCACATTATAATGCGTGAGCTTAAAGCTGATGAGTTCATCTTGGTGAAGGTGAACTCCCTGATTTCTGTTTTACAAAGGAAACCACTATCAGCGCTGTTTCTAAGTGTGCATCAGCAGTGAGTCTTTTCTTTTTGGAGATGTCTTCATTCTTTGTGTTAGAGTGGCTGCGGAGTGGATATGTCTAAGATCGGGGGGGCTTCCCCTACACAAGGGGGCTGCAGTGGGGCTTGTCTTCTGCAAAAATGCTTAATTTTTTGCTTTTCATCTGGATGAGGTTACAGGCACTTGTTTTCATCCAGCTGTAGCCACATTGAAATGTAACCTGACAAGTGACCATGGAAACTCTGGGCACTAAATAGCAGTATTACATTATTTAATCAACATTAATTATGTATAGTTTACTAAACCTGGAATGAGATTTACCTATTGCATTATTTTTTGGATCTTTAATAAGTAAGGTGTGATTAAATACAAAAACCTAATATACCTAATCTGTCATGGTATTTTTCCTCTGAGTGAATTATTAACCACATCCGTATAAATAGAGCTTGGTTGCTTACATCAGTCCGCTTATATTTTTAGCAATTAGTTTTTCAATAGATAAATTTATATGCTCTCTTTTTTTACAATACCCACATTGCTCATTCCTTCATTCTCTGATTACCCGCTTTATCCATGAGAAGGTCATGAAGGAATAATAGCCTATTCTAACAGTTCACTGGGTAAAAAACAGAGAAACTAATCCTGGCTAGGACACCAGTCTATTGCAGGATGCGCATGGACACAAACACACACATTCACTTATTAACTCATGCACAACATCCATGCCTAAAGGCAATCTGACAGGCTGTCAATTCACTTATGACATGTCTTTAGGAGGTAGGAAGAATTGGAACACCCTGCAAAAAACATGGGTGGACATGCAAACTGCACACATAAGGCACCCAGGCATGTTGCTATATAGTATTAAAGGGGTTATATTGATAATAGTGGAAAAAAAAAAAGTAAAAGCAATATAAATAAATTCTGAAAAAATGGCTATAGCCATTTTTCAGCATTTATATTGTATTAAAGAAGTATTTATGAAAGTTTCATTTCTGCTCCATTTGTTTAGTAATGTTTCCTCATTTTTCATTTTTATTCATGCATGTACTCATTCATTCATTCATGCTTGCATTTATTTATTTATTGTTTCTGTATTTACTAGGTGGGTTGTTAGGTACAAGACATTTTTCAGACACTACCTAGGCCTGTTGGCAAATTATACACTGATATAAGCATTTCACAAAAACAGTGCAAGTTACAAACACAGATTACATTCTCACAAAACATATATACAAGGTAAACATATACCAAGACTATAACAAAATACATAATATATGTACATAGGTAGATAAAGTTCAAGCATTATTCCAGTACAAATTAAAGACTTTGGCAGTACGGTAATTGCTCACATGAATATCACAGGTTAGCAAGATTAGGCTTACCCTACATCTCCAAAACAAACATATTTATATAATAACCATATGACACTGCAAGACTTGTAACTGTGAGTCTCGAAATAGCAAGACTAAATGAGAAAAAAAATGTGGATTCGTATATATCAAGTTTGAGATTGCTCATTCTCGGAATACTTAATTTTCTCTGTGGTATGGAAATCTTTGAGTTTGTTTATATATGCTTAGGGACTGGCGGGTGTTGCCTCCCACATTATGGGACGGAGGTAAAAAACAACCTTAAAGGGAGAACAGCTTTGTTCAACATTCATGATTCCCCTACATTTTCAAACGTTTTTCTTTTTTGTAATTCTGAAACTTGCAGTCATGAGTCCCAGAATTACAACAAGGAGCCTATTTACATTCGTATGCCACTTGCTCCGGAAGCTTTTTTCTTAAAGAGCAAGAGGTTGTCTCAGGAAGTAATTTCATCAAGAAGTGAGTTCCAATAGGCAGGGGCAAGTTTACAAAAAGATTTTTCATATATGGCAGGTGAACTAGATATTTGTCTTGACAGTTTATTTGCACATGAGGCAGTACTAATTACGCATTCGTTTGAAGGCTGGGGTTTTGAGCAGATATGCGGCCCTGGCTGTAACCATTGTGCCTTTTGAATGGAGCTGCACTAGTGTTCATTCATCATTCCTTGGTGTTAATCATCTTCATAAATGAAAGCTGCTGAATGACCTTTCATTGGCTGAAAGTCACTGAAAGCTAAGTCCCTGAGGAGTGCTACTTTTGGCTCTGAAAGCAATTGTTTCATCTCATTAAAAAACATCTGTTTTATTATTCACAATCTGACAGTTCTTCTACATTTAGATAGCAGTTTTGTCTTACTGTATTCAATGGCAAGTTTATTTAGATCTGTTTCCTTATATGTTGAATTTAAGTTGCATAAGTTGTCACTAGAACTGTAATATATGGTTAAAAAGCATGCTAATTTTCGCTTAAAGTAATTTTTCCTTTACACTTTTTAATTTTCATTGTTCTGTTATTGCTTTTCCATGCAATGGTTAAAATTAACATCATTAATTAACTTTACCTAAGAAATATACAAAATAACTTCTTAATTTGTTGCAATATTACTTGTAAGACTAAGAAGGAAAAAGTATTCACTTTAATTAAGTACCCCATGCAATATTTTTTTAATCCGAATTACTGCCTATAATCGTATTTAGTTTTTATAGCCCCTGTCTTGCTTATTCTGTTCTGGTTCCTATGATGTATTTTATTGGTCTGTTTTGGACTTGTGCATATGACAGTTATGCTAGCCACACAACTATTATAATGCAACCTGATAATTGTTTTTCAAAGAAACTTTATAACACTGTAAAATGAAAGAATAAAATTCAGAAATATTTTGAAATACAGCTTTGCAAATCCTTCAATTTTACATAAATTAAATGCAAGCAATAACCTTGCAGTGTAGCTAATTTATTTCCTGCCATGATTCTACCCATTGTCAACAGCACTACTGAAAAATGAATAATTTATTATACATGCACCATCTCCACATTGCTTTTGTGTCTCCTTTGAAAGTTGTCATACTCCAATATGCAAATGAGAAATGTACCTCATTAATAGGCCACTTTTCTCAATTAGTAACTAGATATTAAATCCTCTGTGAATGTTATTTTTCTTCAGTCAGTTAAAGGCAGGAAATAATGATTCCACTTCAGGAATTGATGAAAGATGACAATACTTTAATAGTTGCACCATTTTCTCAATATGAAATTAAACACAAAAATTGTTACCAGGTAATTATAACTTTACCCATTCAGTCTGCCTATTGCATTTCATTTGCAGTAATATCAGCTCTCTCTTTTAATCTACAAATGTCTCCTGCTTTATTAACCAGCATTATTCTATTTTTGTCACCATTTAACGTCTAGTAGTTCAGAATCAGTGATAGGGGTTTGCAAGAACATTAGTAGGTTTATTGAAACTTGATTCACAAAGCTATGCTTTTACAGAGGCATTCTGCCAAAATTTATCAAAGGGATACTTTCCTAAAAATACCTCATTCACTCCAAAATCATGACACCTTTAGTGTGTGTGTGTGTGTGTGTGTGTGTGTGTGTGTGTGTGTGTGTGTGTGTGTGTGTGTGTGTGTGTGTGTGTGTTTTAAGAATCACTTCTGTCAGAAAAACTGGTCTAGTAATAACACTTGATATATCATATATTGGTGAATCATAAGTCACTTTATGCTTCTGATGCAGATAAAATGATAACAACTCTGTAATCCAAACTAATTGTCATATACTGCAAACTTTTTTTTAAGTTGCATCTACTTAAAATGTTTCACTCATTCGCAGAGAATTTGTTACAGTGATTTGGTTGAAGCCTATTAGTAAACAGTTAACTTGATGAAAGGACCACTTTCCCATCCTTAAACTGTAAAATTAAAGCACAGATATCCTGAATGTCAGTAACAATCTGAGCAGATTAAATTAAAATATTACAGGAACATCAACAGAGGATTTGTAAACATGTTCCACTTGTATTCCTAATGGTGTCTTGAGACTTGAGGCTTGGCCAGTTAGTACTAACATAGTGCAGAAGGGGCCATATTGAGTCTAATAGACATTAGTAAAGCTAATGAGATTAATTCCCCTTCTGTCATACCCTGAAAACCAAACATATACAATTTGCCAAAATTTTTCATGTGGGGTTCAGTATGTGCCTGCTATACACTCATGCAGAATGCTGTGCTCAGTACAGCTGCCAACTAAAGTAACTAACTCCAAGGTCACTAAATCTTACATTACATCAGCTAGAAACACATTATTGGTCGATTCCCTAGCTCCAACACAGTGGGCTTTGATCAACTGGCCCACAATAAGGTGACTATTACCTGATAGTGGTACCACACCTGCACAACTGTCCATTGGAAATACTGTCTACATGGCAATGAATGGTGGCAAATGAGTGGTATAATATTTGCCGACCGAAGAATTTCATTTATTATATGGAGTTGTAGGCTTCTCAGAAAAGTGGCACTGCAGGGTGTTTCCTGGTTTGAGAATGATGTCTCTGAATCCTAATTCCAAGTCTACATCTAAAAAATACTACCCTCTCCTTATCCAGTCACTAAGGACTCCCTCGGGGATCATCCTTATGCTTCCTTTCTTTTCTTCATGCAAAAACCAGCTTTACCCACATCTGACTCGTGTCTTGATAGGTAACAAGTAGTCCCATAGGGCTGCCGAGCTCTCACCTTGACAAGGGAATGTGTCAGCTGTCACCCCTGGGGGGAATGAATGGTCAAAAGGATGGTGAGTGGGAAGCCCTGAAGCTAAGAACAGTAAGAAATAACAGCCGGGTGCAGTTTTATGTGCACCCATTGTATATTACATTTATTACATTGCATTACATTATTTGAATAGCTAAGCAAACTTTTCATAACAGAAGAGTACTTTTAAAATACAAGAAAACGCAATACCTGCTAGAAGCAAAGTCCCCTGCATGACCCATGATGACATTTGCATCCATGCCTTATCCCCTACCTTCTATAATTAGCTCAAAAAACTGCTGTATCACAAACAAAAGGGCAGCACTGCCATTGATGTGATTTCCTAGTACTATGACATATACATACAAAATCTGTGTTACTACAAGTGTCACAAACAAATAAGTGCAACTCCAAGTGAAAGCAGTGTAGAGTTGAGAAGACTTCTTCTTCTTTCGGCTTTTTCCCGGTTAGGGGTCGCCACAGCAGATCATCTGTCCGCTCATGATTGTCAAGTGGAGTTTTACAGTGTCGAGTTGCCAGCCCGGCGCCCAACCTTCCACAGAAGGCACACACATGCACACACTCACACCTAGGGCCAATTTAGAGTGTCCAATCCACCTACTGCATGTCTTTGGGATGTGGGAGGAAACCGGAGCACTCAGAGGAAACCCACGCGACCACAGGGAGGACATGCAGACTCCGCACAGAAGGCACCCCAGCCGAGATTTGAACTGGAGAACCTCTTGCTGTGAGACAGCAATGCTAACCACTGCACCAGAAGACTGCTTTTATTAAATCCTTTTCTTCAGAGCATGAGAAAAAGACTTTTGCATAAAAAATTACCAAAAACAATAAAAATATAATACATATGCATTGCCAACATGAATATGTATAGCTATATGCACAAATGTAGATATAAATATTGTAGGCAACAACAACAAGATATACACATATTTGTTCAAAATGTTCTGTGGCAGTAATTATGAATGTATTTAAAAGATGAACTGATGATACCAGGAGACTTAGTAGACAGAAAAAAGTGAAAATTAATTTTACCATCTGCATCTCTCGGAACATAATGATTGTTATCTCTTAACTTTTACATCCATAGCTATGGGCAAAATGAAACAGTAATTAAGAAATAGGTACATTTTAAAGTAACTTTGAACTCTCACAATATTTCCCAATTTTAAGAGGAATGGAGCAAATGTTTGAGAACAAATTAAAAGTATCCTTCCAAAATCTGGACAGTTGAGATGTATGTTACACAAATAATTTATGCCTTTTGTATTTTATTTCAGTAAGAAACATTCATGTCAGAAATGTCAGCTGGTACTACTGCTTGGCTTCTTTTCCTTTTTTGCCCATCAATTTTTAAGAAAGGCTTTTTCACTGATAGCTGATATTGCGGCCTTCATAGCCTTATTGGCTTTTCAAAGACTAGGTAGTGTTCTATAATTTCATTTTTTTTTAGTAGAGAACATTAATTCTCAGTGAGTGGCTTACAAGTTATAGGGTATTAAAAAGGAAGGTATCTTTGACCAGTATAGGCATCCAATTAGACTTTTCTACAGTAAAACAGTAGTAACTTTACCTGTTAAATAAATGCATCAATTTAAGTATATTTTTCCATGGAATATAAGATGAGGTGTTATGTAAGGTATAGCAAGGTGATTGGGTAGTTTCTATGCAAGCCTAGGGATTAACACATTAATTGCTGTTGCACATTTGGTTTTGTTGTAAGCAGGGAAGTCATTTTGTAAGACACTTTAAGCTGATTTACTACCTTTTCAGTGTGCTTCTCAGCATATATTTGTGTAAAAACACAGATTTTGATCAAGAGTAATCCCAATATAGCTTTATGGTGTAGCACTAGGGAGAGGGGTACCACTGGGGTTCTAAACTTTTAAAATCTATGCTGGTGCTAGGCTGTGTGAGATACCAAATATCATCATTGTAGATTTCTGTGAACTGATAATTAACATATTACTACCAGCCAATTCCATTTTGGGCAACAATTCTAGAGGGCTTTGTTTATTGTAATAGGTCAGCTTTGAGCTTTGGTTATAACAATGATATTTAAATATATATAATAATTTTGTAAGGATGTACATTTGTAGTCTTGCAGGTATCAAGGATCTCATTGAACTGATTAAGCCTTGATCCTACCATGAATGTCAAGTGACATGATACATGTTAAAACCTGTGATGCCATACCATGGACAAGTGCAGTGTGGTGGACAAAAGACCACATGTACTAAACATGTCTGTGTAACCACACATACGGATGTATCTATTCACTCTGCAGAAGTAATAGTAATAGCAGGATAGTAACTTCCCTCATGTGCTATGCTGGTAGCATCCATTGTGTATGTAATGCTTGACTGATAAAAGTGGTATACAAGATAAATATATATGCAGTTTAACAATATTCCATTCAAATAGACATACAAAAATGCCATACAAGGTATATATGTTTAACTTTGATGTTTTAAAGCGTTCAAGTAAAGAACCCCAGAACATAAGGCACAACCAATAAGCAACAATCTTGAGGTGTATAGCTCGACACATGCATGAACAGCATACATCTGAGCAGAATTCTAGTAACTCAGATGCACACAAAAGAGGTCTCTGGAGATATAAAACACATAGCATAATTATGTCTGTGACTTTATACAAACAGGCTTCTGTACAGAATGTATCTCATATATCACATGACATAACACAGATTCACAAAGGATATTGCAGAATGAAAGGAAGGCAAAAATTCATAAATACAACTAAACAAGGGTTGCTAGGCATTTAATGTGGGAAATGAAGGGTAGATTGTCATGGGTATGGCCAAATGTGCACTGGGAACAACTCATATTCACTTCTGAAAAACAGCTCATTTGTATAAAAGATGGTATAATGGTTAAGGTGTTTGCTTCGCAGACATAAGGTGCCGGGTTTGATCCTCAGGGAAGGGACATTGGCTAGACTTAAAATAGCCCCCAAGGGTAGCTAGCCTAGTACCTATCTATGACCATGCAGAATTTAAATAAATTCCTGTAGAGCTAGATTCTTCTTTCTTTACTTCCTCTCAAATTCAATTTGTCTGGCTATCACGTGAGATCCTCTCTCTCTAGTACTACTAGTTATACTCTCTACTGCATTGCAGCTACTATCATTATTGTGCTCTGTTACTCCTATGCAACTGTGTATGAATGTGACATTTTTAAAACTGATCTACCATGAGTCTGCTTTGTATATGTAACTGTGACTAATTAGCAATATAACTTAGATAATATAATGAGTAAGCAATGGATAAACCAGGCAGGAACCAGGCAGGAAAATGCGATTACTAAGGCAAAGAAACACAGTCACTAATTCCTCCAATAGGCAAAATACTCCAACAGGAAAATGTAGGCACTGAGGCAGGAAAACACAGTCACTAAGTCCTCCAGTGATAAAGACAGTCTGTGATATTTATTGCAACAAAAGGTAAGCGCTTTCGCAGTTAAGCTTCATCAGACCAAATACAAAATGCTAAAATGCATTTAAAAATCACTAGTTTGTTTGCATTGCACTGGCCCGTCCTACAGGTAGATGAGGTCATTGGTAAGGTTGTTGGTGATAAACCCAGGTTTCGATTTAAGAATAGGAAAAATTTGAAGAGGCTACTTTGCCATGACAAAGTTAGGGAAGGGGATATTACTACACATACAGAACATAGGGAGACCTATTGGATTATCATGCTCCGTGCAGATAGAGAGAGAGAGGCCTGAATGAGAGGGCTTCTATTAAGCCCTTATTAAAGAAGAGAAGACTCCAGAAGTAAATAGTAGTTGTTATTCATCGTTATTATTGATTTTTTATTTGTTCTTTTACTTCTGTATATGAGAGTACAAATAGTGTTCTTTTATTAATACTTCTGGTACTTTTCACCATCCAGACCTCTGTAGAGAATATATTTTCCATGCTCATGCAAATTGCATGACTTCCCATGTGGTCTATTTAGCAGAGTGCATTGCCTGCAACTCTTTCTATGTTGGCAAGACCAACAGGGTGTTGCATGACAGGATGAGAGAGCACATCTACCACATTAAGAAGGGTTCTACACACAATGCACTCTCTAAACATGTCTTGGAATTTGGAGAATCCCATACATTTAATTTCAGGGTCATTGAGGCTATCTTTCCCAGTGTTAGGGAAGGGGATATTACTACACATACAGAACATAGGGAGACCTATTGGATTATCATGCTCCGTGCAGATAGAGAGAGAGAGGCCTGAATGAGAGGGCTTCTATTAAGCCCTTATTAAAGAAGAGAAGACTCCAGAAGTAAATAGTAGTTGTTATTCATCGTTATTATTGATTTTTTATTTGTTCTTTTACTTCTGTATATGAGAGTACAAATAGTGTAGATTATTTAGAGCATATATTTATATTTTTTATATATTTATTCTCTGTATTTTTTGTTTCTGTAGTACTTGTAGGAAATGTTGCCTTTCAGCTTTAATTGTTTTACTTTTATTTTTAATTAATATGCTTCTGTGATTGGGTGATATTTTATTATCATGTGTTTAAATGGAGTGCATTTTAGCATTTTGTATTTGGTCTGATGAAGCTTAACTGCGAAAGCGCTTACCTCTTGTTGCAATAAATATCACGGACTGTCTTTATCACTGGAGGACTTAGTGACTGTGTTTTCCTGCCTCAGTGCCTACACTTTCCTGTTGGAGTATTTTGCCTATTGGAGGAATTAGTGACTGTGTTTCTTTGCTTTAGTAATCGCATTTTCCTGCCTGGTTCCTGCCTGGTTTATTCGTTGCTTACTCGTTATATTAACGAAGTTATTTACATTCATTCAGCAACGGAGTATTTATCCCTTGGTCTGCACCTTCTTTGTTTTGTTTTTAATTAGCAATATAATTTATTGTAAATCTATAAGACTTAATAACTACATTGTGACTGTTGGCTCATAAACTTATTTTATATTATTATATTATCCTACAAGTAAAATTATTATTACTTTTTTTTCTTTTTGTGTACTTTGTTTTTTATTTTCATATTGATGAAAAGAAATTTTCTCCCCAGGCCTCTGCTAAAAAGGGGTCACTTCACTGCTGACCCAGTCAGACTATCCCAGTAAAGAAATGTTAATAAATAGTAAATAAATATCATGGCTTGTATTTGCATTCCTTGAGGTTCAAAAATATGCTTAATGCAGCCTCCCAAGGGCTTCTGTGTAGATATGAAGTTGAGTGACATGGCTCAAAGGGAATTAACAATTAGGAAGGAAGCACTTAGTAATCTGACTATTAATTAATTTAGAAATCTTTTCACAGAAATAACAGTTTGAGTGAAGAGGAGGATGTTTCATATGTGTGACTATAGAAAGTTTGAGCAGCAGTAGCATATAGGATGCATGCACACAAGTATACACAATCTTCAGGCAGGGCATGGCACTACAGGAACTGCTGAGATCCACACAGAGAGTCACAATAATAGGTTCACAGCAAAGTCTCTATTAAGTTTTATTCACTGAAATGGAGAGGGAATGAGAGCATAGAAAGTCAGAAAGGGGAAAAGCAAGTAGAGGGGCATATACAAAGACACAGGTAAGGAAAGTGATGGAGTAAATAGGTGAGGAGGGATATATTTCTTTTTGGGACAGGTGTACATTTTTTTCTCAAGAAGGCTACATAGTGAAGGATGCAAGGGGAAGTCAGGTGGTGGAAAGAGGGTGCAGACATAGAACCAGAGACTCACAAACAAACAAACAAACAAACAAACATAAAAAAGAGACAAAAAAACATCAGAGGAGGTGCAGACACAAAGGGGGAGATGTTAATGGATATAAAGACATACTGACAGAGGAAGGCCAAGTGGTTATGGGAAACCAGACAACCACCAGAGGAGGAAGGTGACACACAAGGGAAGGGAATACCATGTAGATGACAGGGTGGAAACTTATCTTCTGGCCATGCTGTCTTTTGCAGAACCCAGGAAGAGATAGGTCACCACCATGAGTGTCCTGCCTCAAATGACATACAAGGCAATGCCAGGCAGCAGTGTAACTCTTCAAGTTGTACAACAACTTTCTCAGTGTGGCCAACATGAGCATCAAGCCAGTGGTCCACAAAGTCCCCTATTACCCCCTCCTACTAGTTAATGAGCTATAACCTACTGGTGGTATTACTATAGGGAACTACAATGCCCCCTACAGTGATAAACTGCCAGAGATCACCCTGGACTCCCCCAGGTCACCTCCACCACCACCACATGGCCTACATCACCTGACAGAGTGGCAGGCCAAGTGGCACATGCTGAACTGGAAAGAGAAGGATAGGAATAATTACAAAACAGAGACTGGCTGGCACCACAGCATAGGCAAAGCTGTGACTGACACTGCAGAAAAAAGTTACATTAATATAGAGAAATAAAACAGCAAGAAAAAATATAAAGGAAGGACGGTGACAAAGGGTGACAAAAAAACATTACTACCCTGTCTATGTCTGATGATTAGTCTTACAAGTACTCACAACTGTACTAAATCGCTACAAGGTATGCTATTGTGCCAGGGACCATACTGCTGACTAGGTATACGATGTCATATGCCCCTGTTGAAAGATGTGCATAAAAGGGTGCAGTAGTGGTGTACTTGGCTCAGAGGGAGGAACAACAATGTCAAGATGGTGTTGGCAGTAAGAGGGTATGGAGGATGTGTGTGCCACTGTGGGTATGTTGTGTTGGATAGGCACAAACACAGGTCATGTAGACATGGACAGTGTTATTAAATATGCAGGGTAATGGGCATATAGTGCCAGGTATGTTGTGTGGGATAAATACAAACACAAGCCATATAGACATGGACAATGTTATTAAGTATGCAGGGTAATGGGCATATTGTGCCAGGTATGTTGTGTGGGATAAATACAAACACGGGCCATGTAGACATGGACAGTGTTATTAAATATGCAGGGTAATGGGCATATAGTAGTGTCAGCATAAAGCTGGCAACAATAATATAAGTTGATATGTACTATAGGACAAAGCTGTTTAAATTTATGAATGTCATGTGTATGCTGGTTGGATGTGGCACATGCAGGGGCATCCTATGGGATGATGCATGGACAGTATGATGGAATGTGTAGTCTGCATGCTATACGACCCATTGCTCTGCGGCAATGTCCCTTCTGGACCAAAAGCCCTCTGTGTTAGGCAGAGTATGGTAGCATGGGCATGCTAAGATAGGCATGCATCTACAGATTTGGAACATGTTCTGTGTGCATGTCTGTAGCATGCCAGCAGATATACAGATGTAGTGTCAGGTAGTATTTGGTATTTTTACATATGGGTTTTATAGTTACCACTACAAAAATATAATAGTGGGAAATAGTATATTGCTATGCAATACACAACCTATGTATAACATGACAGAAATCATATTCACCCCTGCATCTAGAAAGATGCTCCATTTTCCTCTGATACAGTTGCCAGTTTTCCAAAATCTGTACCTGAGATGAAAAATATTAAAAAGAAATGCAAGCATCATGAATGAATTAGATGTCTTGCAAGGACCAAACTATAGCTAATGTAACATGGCACTGACCTGCACTGTATACTTACAGTACATATCAGTAGCACTCTGTTAGACCTCGTCTTCCCATTGTCACAGAATATCAAGATGGCACCTCTTCAAATCACTGTAATGCTGTTTTCAGTACTCAACAGAGGAGGAGAAGTCAGTAGCAGTAGTCACCACCCTAGTAAGGCTGTGCAATTCATCCACTTGATGCTGGGGATGCTCATAACAGTCCCCAGCAGACATCATCAGTGGTCTATTTATATCAGTTACAGAAATATTTTCTTCTCTTTAGAGGGCCACCAGGAAGCATTGTCACTCTGAGTGCCTTCAGAAGACATAGCCATGTAGCACATCACAATCTAAAGAAAAATGCTAGCACTCTTACATTTATACATGTTGCTGCTATCATCACGTAATATGCAACTTCAGGCACTGTATTAGCACAATTCACAGTGCCACCATAGCTAAGCATAAATATACATGGCATGGTAGGGTGGTGATAAGATATGAACTATGGCATGTAAGGGCTATCCCTTTATATCAGATGGTGCAGCAGTAGCATTGTTGCCTCACATCAAGAGGTTCTCTGGTTTCATTCTCGGCTGGAGTGTCTTCTGTGTGGGGTCTGCATGTCCTCCCTGCATTTGTGTGTTTTTTCTCTGGGTACTCCGGTTTCCTCCCACATTGCAAGATATGTGTCTAGAGTGTTTCTCCCTGGGCCTCTGTGAAAATTAGCTTTGTTCCAAGTTGGACTTTCCCAATAAATAAATATACCAGCAGCACTGAATAGACATATGTTTACAGTTCTTTATTTTAGTGCTTCTGCAGGCCACATTACCCTATTTGTCTCCATATCCTGCTAGGGTCTTTGCCCCCGATGGATGTGCATTATGGTTACAGGTACTCATGCAAGTACACAATGTTAAACAAGCCTTATGGCATAGCCTTGAGTTAGTACACAATGACATAAACGTGTGATTCAGGAACATTCAATCTAAATAGGCTCATTAGCATAATGTCTGTGCTACGAGCCTCTAAGTTGTGCACTAAAAACAGTCACTGCCTTTATTTGGCTTAGCATGTTACAGAGGTTTATAACTGAGGAATCAGTGGTATGATTAAGACAGTATAACTTCAAACTCTTGTCTCTTACACAATTATCAAGTGAGGTGAGTGATCGGGGAGTGGTATTATTTTGACTGCTTTCTACATATGCTGTCATTTGTTATTTGCTGAACCTGACGCTCTGTTGTGGTAGGAATTTGATGTATTGTGTGTAACTGAAAACAGGTAAATTTTCTTTTGAGTAATATGAACAGGGCTAGAGGGTTACATCATGGCATGATACTAGCTGGTGATGTTACATAGTAGCGTCACTGCAAAACAGGAAGGTATGATGGGTGCTGTAGCACTTGGAAACATAGGTCCTGATGTAAGCCAAGACCTGTGTATGCATGTCTCATTCAATGCTGACATCCAAGTGTTGTGAGGTACTCTGTTTGATCCCATGTAACTCAAATATGCTGCCCTGTATGCTTTGGTGCCCTGTAAGGGAAGGTCACACCTGTACAGTAGACAGTACTCTGTGTGAAGTCTTTCAGTAGTACATATGTGTCTACTGAGAGGGTAGTGACACATTAGCTGTACTTTTTTTTTTCATTGTAGGGGAGACGGGGTTTGCCACTTGCATATAAATGGGTGTTGTCTACAGCCATCCGTGGTGTGACTGTGTGAGTCATGTGCCCACATAGTTTTACAATCACCTCCTTTGATGGGCTTTGACTGTGGGAAAGAGTGCGTGTCTCTGTAGCTGGAAGGGGAAGAGGACATGCACTACCAGTGACTACGTCTGCTAGTCTTGTAATGCCCCATTGAGGTTTGTAGCAAGCATAAATGTCTTGACTGCTTCAGGGAGTATTTTAGGTGAGTATAACCCTAAGGTTTCTGATGTTGTACCATAGTACATATTATGTCTGGAATGAGATTTTGGTGGGAGTCCTTATATTTGTACCATAGTGCTGTAAGTATGGCTTGGGATAGTTGGTGGGCCCTGCACCCATGCACACAAGCACACACACACACACACACACACACACACACACACACACACACACACACACACACACACACGTACACACGCACACACGCACACACACACACACACACACACACACACACACACACACACACACACACACACACACACACACACACACTAATGTCGGGGTCATCTAATAGTTGAAAATGGTGTGGTTGCAGATGTATTATAAATAACATTCACTGTGTCTGTCATTATAGTGGTGGTTGTCAGATAATGGCAGGCAATTCCACTGCAGGGCCTGTAGCACGTCTACATTTCAGGGAACTAACATGGTGCATTTAATAACACTTATACCTGTCAACCGTTTAGGTAGGGGCAGTATGTGTGTTGCTGTGGCCCACAGACAGACAAAACACATGCTCCACTCCAAATACAGACAGATCCCCATCTGTGTTCCTCTGCTCTTGTGTTTCTGTATGGTTTCTTTTGCAAGGTAATGTGACCCCCTTACCACATATCAGAGCAATACCTGGAAAGATACCATAGCGAATACCACTGCGTGGATGCCATTTATACAATTTGCTTGCTCCTCATCATGGGTGGCACACAAAATGGGTCATGTGGACACTGGATATATTCATGTGCTGCTGAAATGGGGTATACAATGTATGACATGCCACATGGTCATGCGTGCATTTCTTTGACATTACTGGTAGTCATGCCTGATACTGAAAGATATTGTGAGGGAAGAATCTCCCAGGCAGAGAATAACATCATTATACTACAGGCCCTTAATCAGCATGTTGGACAGATATTCTGAAATAAGAGTGTCTGAACAGGCCTTTTAGAGCAAAACAGTGCAATAGATGACCAAAACAAGACATAAAAACAATTTCAGAGAAGGGTCACTGACATGACCGGACATGTGTGCAGGAAGACAACCCACTTGGCACATGACTGGAGGATCATAGGTGTTAATTTGACAGCAAAGTTATCATTAACAGACATGGAAGAGTTCCTGGAATCTCTGTTCTGGAGACAATAGTTCTGTTATCCTTAGTGCAATGCTGGATTTGAGTGCTGATCGGCATGGAGTGCATTAAATATCAGTTGTCAAAGCCTCTGGTAGGTTTATAGTAACATGCTGGACTTTCTGTACTACCAGTCTAACTTAGGGCTATACAACCAATCAGCATGGTTTCTTTCTATATTGTTACAGGAACATCAGAGCTACACCTATACCATCATTCTGCTCAAGGTATGTTAACTGTTTATTTTCTATAGCACTCTGTCTGGTTTACCTACATTGGGCTGTGGGTGTTGACAAAGACTGCATTCACAAACTTGATTATTCGTATGTGTTTTCCCAGGTACTGTGTTCTCAGGTACCTCCTCTATGGATATAAGTATACTTGATTTCAGAGAACTAACTGGGCCTGATGATTATGGCAGCCAACTCTTGACACAATTGAGAGTCATGGTGGTAGTGGTAGATATGGGTAATGTGATGGCCATATCCCCTTCCCCTTCCACAGGCACATATCCTGTGTCTCCACAGCCCACCCTCAATCCCAGGATGCCCCAGTAGGATAGGATATGGCGAACACATCAGCACAAGGAATGCCCTCATCTCCAGTAGCAGAGTGGGCCTTGGTTGCCATAAGCTCTATTCACAATGAACAGGACAGCAGGGGTCAGTGTACTAATGGCTGGCCATGCCATGAGTATGACTCCCCATCCTGATCTGACTGTCTATATGGCCACTGTTTAGTGTTTGTACAAGGTGTTATATGAAGGCAGGCAGAGACCATTGAAGCTGAAGCAATGTTGGTAAGGGTATTACGTGATCTATGTGATGACATGCAGGAGGGCTTAGCCTATTTATCTAGCATAAAAGAAAGCCATCAAAGGAAGTCTATATACTGCAGACGTTCCCATGCAATTGCTTGTCATGACCACCTCTCTCATCATAGTCACTCCACCTCCACCTTTAGTGGGAAGCGCACCACAGGAGGTAGACAGCATGGTCTAGATCCTGTAGCGCCACCACCCCCAGTGCCACAATCCACTGCTCAGGACCCTGAAAGACATCAACAATACCAATACAGATGGAATGTTTGTGCTCAGACTACCTATATCACTTCCACCATTCACAGTCGTGGATCATTCCATCCTCTGTGCATGTTGTGGATCATGCCTGTTAACTTCCTAGAACAGGACACCCCATGGATACAGATGTACACGGTCAGTGCATAAATCTCCTGCAAGTGCCCTAGACCTGACCATCAGACAACAGCAAAATGCTGCATCTTAAGTGGGAGCTGTGTCCATGGACACCCAAGCA
The DNA here is from genome assembly GCF_019279795.1 of Protopterus annectens. Taxonomy (NCBI): domain Eukaryota; kingdom Metazoa; phylum Chordata; order Ceratodontiformes; family Protopteridae; genus Protopterus; species Protopterus annectens. The sequence continues at coordinate 816,822,671 of NC_056733.1, forward strand.
CACCCATTAGCACTGCCCACCACTTCTCATTCACAGTGCACTGGAAACACCACCCACTCCTTGACCATTCTTTTCAGCTCCCCAAGCTCACCTATCCATGTCTCACAGTAGCATGCAACATTAACCCCCCCACCAACAACACATATCATCCACTGTTGACTCTTGTCATTGTGACCCTCCCCACCTGTGCATATAATCACAACTGTGCCCTGCCCTCAGAACTCTGCTACCTGGGTAGCTAATGTCTAATTCACACTATGGCCATACATACATGCATGGTATAACACAGCCCAGATGTATCACTGCATGCATCATTTTTACTGTTGTATGTTATGTTCAAGCTAGTACATAGTTATCAACCAGACTCCACCTCTTTGCATAGTCAGCCCTCCATGGGCTCATCCATGGACTCCTCTTTAGGTGCCTCATCTGCTGCTGACCCTGGGACTTGCTCATCTCAAATATCTCTCCCTTGCTATATCTGTTTGTGTGACAACATATGTAATAATGGACACACTGCAAACATTTTACTGCATGTTTCAAAGTCATACTGCAGTACCCCACCAGAGACATCTAGACTGCAGAAGCAGGTTTGAGCAGTCTGAAGAGATGTTTAACAATAATTTGGATCTGTAACAAAGTGGTGTTGTATGCTCTCTCTGCATTAAATTAGATTTAGTAAATTAGATGTTGAAAAGGAACCAGAAGTTGGACTTCTTAAAGTAATAGGTGCACCTGCAGCACTCGCCGCCTGCAGAGAGTCAATACGTTGAGTAAGGTTGTCCATACGCCCCATCACCAACCTCAAAAGAACTGTCAGGTTTCCTTTGGCATTCGCCTCCTCACCCGCAGACTTGATGTTAACACCACCATCTACATTACACTCCACTTGAATAAATAATGAACTCTAGGGTGATGCTCCATTGTGTTGGCTCATTGGGAAAAGACACTCTTGTTTACCAACCCATTGTTTGATAAATGTGTTGCCTGGTACACTCGATACCAGGGTGACATGTTTTTGATTTGGAAAGCATCACCATCCCTCGTCCCCTCTTTTATGTACAGCATCTCCAGCATGACAGACTTTCTTGAGTTTACCTATAACCTACAGAAAACTAGTATCAACTATTTGGATATTCTGTTAACTAAGGATGTATTCAACCTGAGGTACAAGAGTGTTATCTATAGAAAACCCACATACTCTAACGCGTTCCTCCACTTTTCTAGCTGCCACCCTAACCATCAAAAGAAGGCCGTTGTAAAGGGCCAGATGGTTAGGGCGGCGAGAATGATATCTGATGAGGAAGACTTTTTGGTGGAATGTGAGCACCTGAGTGCCATGTTTTCCAACAGGGGGTACCCATCTCATGTTGTCTCAGAGATTAAATCTGAGGTTATATTTAAAAGACAGTCAAGTTTTTACAAACCAATCTTGTTTGGGAACAACAGTTTCATTGAGCGTCATCTGATTATGTCCAACAGTTTTCAAACTAACAACAATATTAGTGCACCCCTTGGTATTAGGTTTTTGTGGGCATTTAGCTTAGACCATCTTGAAATCAGGAGGGTGTTGAATAAGAATTGGGCTCTTATTGCTGAAGATGGTTACCTTTCCAGTAAGTTAGGGGATAGTCCTAAAATCACTTTTAGGATGGGTCATAATTTGAAAGTTTTGTTGGAAGCCAAGCCAAAATTTGGGAGTAATCGTGGCTTTGGCATGACCAAATGCGGGGCTTGCAGGCAGTGTAGGTACGTGGGCACTGACTCTAAAGTTAAATTTAGGGATCAAATATGTAATATAACTGGCAAGTTTAACTGTGAAACCAAGAGCGTGGTTTATGCTGCTTTTTGCCAGAGATGCGCTGCTTTTTATATCGGCAAAACCGAAAGGAAAATAAAGCAGCGCATCTACGAGCACGTATATGCTATTAATAGAAAAGATCTTAATAACGCTTTGGCAAAGCATGTCTACGATTTCCCCGACCACCACTTTAAGTTTGTTGTTCTTAAGAAGGTTAACTCAGACATTAGGGGTGGTCCTTGGCAGATTCAACTTGAAATCAATGAACTCTTCTGGCAAGTTCGTATGGCTGCTTATATGCCCCCTGGTTTGAATTATTATGTTTCTATTAGTTGCATTTTGAAAAATCTTTCTTTGAGAAGATGATAAGGTCCTAAGTAGTTTAATGTGAATGTTTGCCATTGGCTGTAATGCACTTTAATTTTAATTTTATTTTTATTTTTATGTTTGTTGAAGTTCATTTACGGTACAGTTTTATTACTGAAATGTGTTTACTGCTGTTTTTCTTTCTATTTGATTTTTAATGTTTAGATGTTTCTGGTTTTAAAGAGTGTTTTTAATTATCAATTAATGCATAATTGGATAATTGATTAGGTTGCAAAATATACACGATGGTTTTTAAAAATGGTTTCATTATGTTTTGTCTGAAGAAGGTGAGACATTGAGCTCTCCGAAAGCATTGGCTTATGTTATTAAAATGTTTTTTTATGATCCCCTGGGTTTACTGCTTCCTGGAGCTCGTTTTTCATAATTTATTTAGTTTGTTGTCTTGTTCTTTTGATTTTACTTGGCATTTGATGGAATAACCCCCTAGCAGTTGATATATCATAGACCCTGTCTCCAGATGGGGCTTTTATTGAAATGCTGGTGCAGTCAATGGCTCCCAGTATCTCATGGAAAAAGCCTGTCTCATAAAATGATGAACATTATGTTCCTTCTCTCCTCTGTAGTGCATGGAAATCATATATATAATCCCCCACATGCTATAGCATTGCATTGAGATACCAGAGGACTATCCTTGAGGCGGATGCCTGGAATATCCCCACTGTGTCCCTCATTGGTTGCTAAAAGGTCACACACATGCCTTGGTGTCTACGGTAATGGGTACTTCATGCATCCCACAAGTCTACATAGGAGGATGACACATTTTGTCCAGATCCTGCATGAAGAATGTATTCACACAGTAACAAGCCCTTATTTCTGTGTCATGGAGAACATGGTATGTTACATGCAGATGAAAGAGTCAGTATCACCAAAGCTGACGACGCACACCTCCTCGACTACTGGCTATGTAGAAATATAAAAACTTCAGATCGCTAAAGGCTGCTCAACCAAATAAAAATATTTAGAAACAAGCAAAGCTAGGCCACAACAGAGAAACATTTATTGACTAATAAAACAAAAAAACAGCATAAAAACAGCACAGGCATAGAAACAGGAGTAAGTGCTTTCAACTCATAGAGCCTTCATCAGATCCTGCATTACTGCCAGTACTCCTCCCCTTTAAAGCAAAGAGTAGCCAATTAAAATTCATCTAGGAGGTCTCCTTCCTTTCATAAAATACTGCATTACTGCCAGTGCCCCTCCCCTTTGAAGCATATTTCAGATTCAGACAAAAAAGTGTTATATAGTAGTCATCATTAAGAAAAGCCCATATACAAATCTATATTTATATGGTAAAAGCTGCCCCATATCCATACCTTTCAACTGCAAAAAGCATTTATTGTCAGAATAAAATATGTTAATTTCCAAAAACTATTTTCAATATAGTTAAAAATCAAGATGAGTCTGCTCTACCAAAATGTAATTTGTTTTTTTATATAATATGAAATTCAACTTATTCAGCTAGAAATCTATCAATAATATACATAACGTTTAGAGTGGGATCATATTCCAAATGCAAATCAGTATGCCAATCACATAATTATCTATAAGCTTTAACAAAATATTCTTTCATACACCAAATTACAACACACCCCTGTTGTCAGTATAAGGTATGGCAACATCCTGATCATTTTTTTTTTGAATGCATCCCTTTCGTCTCTAGTCAGATTATATCCAAATTTTCTAAATGCACTTTTTGAAGAAGGTCCAATCCAGGATCAAAGCCTAGTTTGCTGTATGAGCAGTTTTGATATATATATATATATATATATATATATATATATATATATATATATATATATATATACATACATATGAAATATAGCTTAAACTTAGACATCTGTTGCATGATGAGGCTATGAAATCCTGTAACCTCAGTGGTTAAAGCATTTCAATGGACTTGCATATCGTAAATCCAGAATTTTGTCATTTGATTAAAGTCTCTTTCGCTGAAATCCCAAATACTGAAACAATTACACTTAAAGCCACTTTCATTAAAATTTACACTCCATTTGTCATTTGTTTTCTGGTTAAGTTTGGCTTTTTTAATTTGTTTTAGGAGTGCTTCACTTTTTACATTTCCATATAATTCTGTTTCTTGCAGCAGAGTGTATCATGAGATTTTTTTTCCTTGAAGAATGTTTCTCCTCTCCCCATGTTTCATCCCCTCTTTTTCCAGGGATTTTATGTTTTATGTAGTCAGTAATAGGGTTTCAGTGAAAATGGCTTAAATGAAAAACACAAATCTGGCAAATTATACAATAAATCTCAATGAAATCTTTAACTTAAATTATAATTTATAAATTAGGATTAAAATACAAATTTGTTGTTTAGTCACAATAAAGCACTCCAATGTTGTTGTGTCTTTTGACTTTTCCCGGTTAGGGGTCACCACAGCGGAACTCCGGTCCGCTAATGATTGGCAGTAGATTTTTACATGCCAAGTTGCCAGCCCTGACGCACAACCTTCAACGAAGGTACGCCCATTCACGCATGTCTCCACCCAGAAGACACTTTAGCTGAGAATCGAACCGGACAACATCTTACTGTGAGGTGACAACGCTACAGCAGCACCACCACCGCAGTTCACAATAAAGCACTCCAATAGATGTGCTAAATTGTTCCAAATCATTATTAGAAATACTAATATTGCAAATTTCACTTTACCATCCACTGCTGATATCAGCCCTATAAGCCCATGATCCCATTCACTCCCCTTCCACAGGAGTATAAAATCCTACTATAAGCCTTTTGGTAGGTGGGCCTTCCCTCTCCCAGTGAAAGTGTGGCCTTATTAGCTTTTCTGTGGTAACAGCATGACTCCCACATTCCTTGGGTTGAGAGTTATACATGTCCTGAGGGTGTGGATTTCATGGAATACAAGAGAGGAAAAACTCCAGCATGGATTTAACACATATGTAATATTGTATGAACTACCATGAAGGGCAACATACCCACTCAAACCCTCACTGGTGCTGTCTTACTGTGAAAAATAGCCTGCTCACAATACAAAATAGTCACTGATCACCACAGAAAAGTTAATCAAAAGTTAATCTGAAGTGGAATTCACAGGCTGCATTTTCACATTGAGTAAAGCTGCCCTTATCAACATAGAGGGGGCTTTACCACACTATACACTCCTTACTTAATGCAATAGTTCCAAGCTCACTGGAACTCAAGGATAGGGAAATTTCCCTGCAGTGATCTCATTCAAAAGGAGTGCTTGTTCATACTTAGTGATAGTGACAAAAGCATATGTTACAATTATATACTAGCAGGCTGCTTCCAGTTGATTTATTTTCATGACAATTTGAGCTTTCCAAATGAATTTTCTGGGAATTAATGTTGGTGTATTGGATACTGATAATTATTAAACTAGGTTTTAATTACAGATTGTTTTATCTGATATTTGGTTAAGGAGAGTTTGTAGTGCATTTTTCATTTTGTTATTCTTCTGTCTTTTTGTGAACTTTTACGTTGTTGTTTCAAGTGGCCAATTTGCTCATTATATGTGTTTTTGAGCACTGTCTTTACACCTGAAGTACTTATATTGTAACACCATATGCTTCATTGCATTCTCTGTTACTTAATAATATACTATATCATCATTCCATCTGTTTTTAGCTTTTTATTTGCTCATTAAGAACTCGTCTATTGTATATTCATCTGTGTATCTGTATAGTTATTTTGTGCCATTTAAGAGAAACCTACAGACAGTACATAATAGACAATAACTTGGCAGTCCCTGCCATTCTCTGCTTCCAAATAACTTTTGTAGATGTCTTCAGATGAACGTCTTTCCCAATTTCATCGTGTTTTTATTCTTCTTCTCCTCATAGTTTTTTTAAAGTCCAGAAAACACAGGTAGACTTGCGGTCTCCATAGATTTATGTATACCAATCATTACTTTACAATGACCCAAAGCTCAGCTGCTACGCAGTTTCCATTCTAGCAAGGCCTATGTACTTCGGCTCTGTAGTTTGAGCTCCTAAAAGATGCAGTTACCTACATTAAACATTATGTGCTTTTTGAAGAATTCATATTACCTAGTTTCCTGTTTGTGGCTATTACACTTAATTTGTAAGCAATTTGGGTCCAAACGCTTTGGATGGTTGAGTCCGTCATTTCCTTCATCTGTCTTCACCCCAATGAATTTCTGGTTGTGGTTTGTTATGCATTCTCTCCTGATTACCAGAACCTGTTCTGGACATTTCTTCTGTTACCTTCATTGCTACCTTAATTGTATAGAATGTTTATGTATGTAACAATTACAGATTAGCTTTTGTTACTAGCAGGTTACCATCTGTAATTTTAATCTTGCACTGAACTTATCACTTACAGCAGTAATCTGTGTTTGCCTCTTCTGGATCTGGAACTCTGCTGTCCTTCACCAGAATGCATTTTCCGGGTGAGGTTCCCACAATTAAAGACATCCCCCCGGATTCATGAAGCTCGGCGCAAGGCCAGTGTAAGGCTTGCGCCAGCCGTGCGGCATATATATGGAGTAGTAGCGCCATATGCATATTAATGAAGGCGTGCAGCCACCACAGCCACGTGCATAGAAAATGTGCGCGAGTGGATGGGGCGTAACGAAGTTGCGGAGGGAGGCGTGTCAATGTCGGCTGTCGATGAGCAACCTAAACTGCTGAATATCATAGTCCGCCTGCAGTAATACTCGCACCTATCAGTGTCCGTGGAGACTGAAATGTATACAAAGCATGCAAGATAGTCCCTGTGAACAGAAAATGAAGAAGCAAACACAAATGTACGATAGGGAATAACAGGTCCCTACCCTTGAACAAATGACAGAAAAAACGTGTGCCCGTAGTCCAACGTAGTGTTGATAGCTATACCATGTGGAAGTGAAACATATCATATGCTAGGGCGCCGCCAGGAGGTACGTCCAGCCCAATGGAGAGGGTCACCAGCTGACCCATAATGTGAGGGAGGGTACATAGCTGTGCAGATGTGTCCATAACAAAATACACGAGGAGAAATGTAGATATATGTAGTGACTGTATGTCCGAATCATATCCCACAAGGGATGTAATAGTCACATACAAAAGGTATGTCTGTATCCCACATAACAAATGTGATAGGGAATAGAATACACATGTAAACAAATCAGGAGCATAGAAACAGCTACAACAATAAGGACATATGTAGGCCGAAAGGAACAGTATGACCCGTACCATCGACTAAGAATACCACCTGTCCCACTTTGCGAGCGACAGTACCGCTGCGGCCAGATGTGTCCTGACACAAGCTTGTAAACATGGCAAATGTGCAGAGATTATAGGACATAATTATCCCTCAGATGTCATGTAATAGTGGCATTAAACAGTTGTTCTCCACACGTATATTACATAAATGTCATAAGAAAAAGAATAAGCCACTGAAATGCTACAAGACTAAAGCTTAGATATAGGCAAGAGTTGTAAGTTCTATCTGCCGAACTGACCATGGGTATGTGTCGGTGTGGAAAATGTGTTGTGTCCACCGCAAATGTTACATTGTGGCCAATTGAAAAGGTGGAAACAGTACCGTAGACTGTGGGGAGGCATTGTCCACAACAGTCGGATATGTGGAAGGAATAGCATGGACATAGGAAAAGGTGCCATCCCCCCAATGAGTACAACAGGTCTGCAAAACCCGGGAGTCATCGTAGAAGCCAAACTAGTATGTGACACAGCCGTACGGGTAGTACCCGGGTATGCCAACTAAGTAATGAAAGTGAAGTATGGGCGTGTACCTATGTGTGTGAGGTATAGCACGTGGGAAGCAAACATGGCAGGGTAGTCCACACAACCATAAAGGTACCCGACACCTGTAGGGCAGTCAATGTGCTACTCTGGCCGTGTCATGGCCCAACAACAAAAGTAGTGAGCTATCGGATGTGAGTAATTTGCATGTGAGGGGTGGATGGGTAATGGTAAAACCTGCAAAGGCAATACTGTGTCGTATGCAGAAAAGGTGAACCAGAGGTATAGGAGGGGGCAGCGGCTGAAGTGGACATAAACACAAACACATGGAGAAACAGCTGCAAGACAAGCAGACAGGCCATAGTGTAGAACACAATCCCACAAACATATGTATCATGTAAATGTGCGATCAAAATGTATAGATATGTCACTGTCACATACCCACAGGTTGGTCCTGATGGAACTGGCTATAACAAATGCAACACACCTGGCTGCATAATGGGCTACCCAGCATACCCTCCACATCACACAACCCAGCCCCGTAACAGAACGTCCACCAAATCCACCCGTACATGGCCCACTGGTCCGTTGCAGACACAGCTACACATACCGACCCCTACGCATATGTAGTAGGTATTGTCACCCTAGGCAGTGTCAGGATAGCAAACCATGTATTCCCTGCATGTTAAACCCCCTGCACATTTTCATAAAGCCAAAATACATTTCGATATCGTTTCTGTGTGGAATGGTCCAATTTCTGGAATATCCCTTACGGGATAAGTAACCTGTGTAAATAGTAGAATGGGTATGACGACAAGATGTCCAATCCAGTACATATCTGGACACAAGTCAGAACGTGAAGTACAGGTCCAAGACACTGTCCAGACCTGAGTGGTCATGCATAACCTAGTACCCAGGATAAAACACCTTCCCATGATGCACGTGTCCCCACACAAATATGCGGGAGAATATATTGCACACTCGCATAGTGGCAAATGGCAGAAGGGTGAGGAAGACACCCGACATTAACAGGATAACCCTGATGAAGTGTGAGGGATACCTAGTGTGTGCCGGCATGACCGACCATACCTGACAACCTGTGTGAGCTAGATATCTGGACAGAGCCGTGAATACAAGTGAGACAAAGGTACAACAGCAGGTACAATATGCAAAGATAGCTGTTAGAAGTTATTCATGTATGTGCAGTCTGAGTACCCGGGAAGTCCACTGGGTGAAGAAGTGCCCAGTAACAGTGGAGGCCCGGGTAGAAAAGCTCCACAAGCAATACAAGGAAATAAAGGCTACATAATGTTAAAGGTAAAATACAAGAATAAAAGGCATACAGTCAGGATATACACAGGCATAAAATGTACATAATAAGACAGTGCAAATCCAGAGTTTTGTAGTGGTAATACAGAAATTTACAACAATGACATACTTGGAGTCAAGTGAGTGTCAGCTAAGTCTGGTTAAGCTGGAGGGTAGAGAGGAGCAGGAGTATGGAGAGCTCAGAGGAGTGAGATCCCTAGAATGTATAACAGGTGCAAGCAGGAATATATCCATGTGGATGGATAAACATAGATATATCATAGAATGACAGTTTGCACAATGGCATTAATGTCCGGAGTATGAAGTCTGAAACTCAACTGTCTGCCAGCACGTCCCGACATCTGTCCCTAATGCCGAGCTACTGCTGTGCCAGAACACAACAGCGTATTACAGAGGTTCGTACCATATCACTCAACTGTCCAGATATTCGCAGAATGACCAGAGTGTTGGCTCATAGTGTTGTGTGCCTCCGACAATCTGCGTCTGTCCGGTAAATAGGTGTGGATTGACGTCACGAAATAATGAGCATTAAGTATAACACTCCACATCCCGCAGAAGAGTCATGACAATGCAAAACCTAGTATTCTATCAATGTTATAAGCTTGTAAGGAAACTAGTTAAAATGTGTCCCTCTTACTCTCACCATCATGTAGGGTTTGCGCAGATTTGTTGCTCAAAGAGGTCGAGAGGTATGGTCCGTACATATGTACAGTAACAACCCATGACATTTGTGTAATGTACAACTGCATACCTGTAGTCACAACATGTCCAAGAAAATAATCCCCGTATGAATGAATACAGGTAATAGTCAAATGTGAATGGGAACACCCCCCCTTCACCGTGGAGTATGGACCATAACAACCCCACCCATAATATGTACAGCCAACAGAATAAGCTCCTGATAGGTGCCCAAACACATGTGTCTATAAATACAAGTAAAATGTTCATAATAGGGAGAATCTCCCTGTCCACATGCTTCATCTGACATTTGAACTCGGCCAGGGAAGTTCCGTTCACCAGGCGGACAAGCCCATACCCAGATCACTACATGAACACCCTGAAAATTAGAAACGTGTATGTGATACGACTATATGCCCTGGTGTTCTGCATATCCTCGGAGTGATTAACAATGCAGCTGGGGTCCACAGCAGTAGGCAATAGGGAATGTGTAATATGTAGTACCGCGTTTCCCACAGCAGAGGAATGGATGCCTGTGTTGTAAGTGAAGCGGTGAGGCATATGTTGATGTAGCTAAGTACTATGGGTATGCATATCAATGAGGCAGAACAGCAACAGAATACTGTTTTCGGCATCCGTCCAACGTGAATGCAGTCCCAGTTGACCTACGACCACTGCAGATATCCCTGTAAAGTGTAATGAATGCGTTCGTGCTGTACACACAGTTAAATACGTAAAGGTGAACCGTGTGTTTCACACCAGTCCGTAAACCGGACTACAGATAAGTAAGTGTTATGGTCAGAAGTATGAAAGGCCACGCAAGAACACATATTTATTAAACAGATGTAACCCACAACATGTAAATGCAAGTGCGCCTGTGCGTGTGTGATCCGCTCACAGCATAGTAAATGAATGCTGTTTCCCCCACGTTATATATACATGGCTCAAACCTGTTAACCCCGTAAAGTATGAAACCAGACAAAGGCATGCAAACTACTGGTACAAATAGGGACAAACTCCAGATATGTGCCAGAACAAACATAGAAAGTGGATAGAATAACGGGTGTGTCAGTAGCATGGATTCTCTGAAGGGTATGCAGTCGTAACCTGAACTGCTTGCCAGTATTTCCCAACGTAAGTCTTTAATGAAATGCCACTAAATTGCCAGATAGACACAAGGTTATGAAAAACACAACGAAGATAAAGAGGCAACCAGCTGTACATTCTGCGACAATCTGTACAGTGGAAAGGTATGGTATGGATATAGATATATGTGTATACACATAATCCACAGACGTAAACCAAAGCAAATTATGAAATGAGGACTGTACATGTATATATGTATACACAACAAACATATGTCCCGTAGATATGACAAATGTACATAAATAGGCCACGGCATAGCTAATATGGGTAGACAAACAGACATGCACGAAAGGTGAATAAACCGCTGCTTTCCAAACCACTGGCCAGAAAGTGACAGTCCGGCAAGTTCTACACTTTAAACATGAATATAGGTGTCCATTGCAGGACCCCAAAAATTGATCCATACGTAGTGTCAACCATCATTGACGCAAAATAAGTGACCTCAGCAAATACGATATAGCTGTACATGCAACAGTAGCAGGTGCAAGGGTAATAACACATGTGTCGATAGAATGTATGACGCATTTAACTGATATCCGGAGAGTGGGGAGTGCTTATAAGTGTCTCCACACTTTAGTACCGCTCACATTAAACATGTGTAATGGGTTCTGTGGAGGGGTGTCAGGTATGGGAATTATGGGTATGTAGAAATGGGCCTAGGTGTTGTTTGGCAGAGATTTATTAGGTCCGCCCCGTGGGAGTGATGTGGGTATAGCACACGCCTATATTCTCAATAATGGGGCAAACCATCCACTGGATATTGTGTAAACCACTGTGGGAATATGCAGGGCCCTATATCAGTGTCATGTAGGTGATTATCATGGATTGACATGCGTACGACCAAGATGGTAACCATACCTGGCAAACTGTCAGAATAAGACAGCTGCACTAAGGCATAGTACATGAAATACAAATAGGGACTATATTAGATATACCCCAGACAAAGTCAGAACGTTGATAGAATACTGGCGTAGCCAGGAATACGAATGTTATGAGTGTTACTAATCATGACAGAAATGTCAGTCACTATTATCTAACTGCACAGTTCGTAATGCCTTGCCAGTAATTTACCAGAAAGGCACATTATTATGACAAATGTAACAAGAGCAAAGGTCAAACGTCAGGGCGTTTACCCATAATGTGTACAGGTGAGAGGTATGAAGGTAACCTGTCCAAAATACATGTACAGAACTATTGATACTAGGTGGACAGGTGAGAAGAAAGACGTCAGGACAAATGACAAAACATGTACAAGTCATACGCATGTACTCCGACAAATGTGAATGACAACGTATGCCCTGTGAAAGTCAATGTGGAAGGTTAATAGACTCAAAAGAAATGTGTCCCTCAGGGTGTCATGCAGTGTCACCGTTACAATGTCCAGTCCCCCATACTGCGTGAGCTCTGCCACTGACGAAAAGCGCAAATACCGGCGTACACATAAGGTACATGATAGAATAATTAGTGTGGATAAGCAGCTGTTGGCCTTTGTGAGGAATACAACCCTCTGGGTGGGTGTGTCCTGCAATATAAATGTAATGGCATCTGGCCTGTGATGGTGCCATACAGTGTGTGTATTGTTGTCAGAAAGTTGATATCTTGTATCAGACACATACTTCGCAACTGTACAGATTTACACAGATGTGCAGAGTTTTGCCTCATATGTTTGGTGTGTTCCTCTTAAAATCAGTACCATTCTGGCAAATTCCTGAGAAATGAAGTCATTAAATAAAGACAAACATGTGAGTTTAAGACACCAAATCCGTCAGAAAAGTCATACTTATGCAAAACCTATTATTGTGTCAACTATCTACGTTTGTAAGAGCAATATTTAAATTCTGCCCCTATGTGTCCCACTATCAGTTAAGGCTTTGTCCAGATGTTTGCTCTAGGAGGTGGAGTGGTATGATCAGAAACAGATACATGTGTGAGGAAACAGCATTATCGACTGCAAGATAACTCAGAAGGTATGAAAGCGCTGCAGTAGGACGTTCAGTACTGTCCGCAGGTATGTGCTGACATGTCAAATGACACAGCAGTCTACATGAAGTACCTATAGGGCTGTCACCTTTACAAATGATGATAGTGGGACATACCCACAGCCATGCACACAGCACAAATAGACATACACACAGCAAAACTAGGCCATGATACATGAAGCCTCCGGCGTAATGAGTAGAGTGAGAGTACAGCAAGGATAGATGTCTGCCAAGCTATACAGCAAACGCCTGTAAGGGCGTGTAACACCGCCCGTAACACGAACATTGCATGGACAATGTTGGGATTTGCAACATACCCCATTGGTATGTGAAAGCTATGCAAATATGCGATACATGAAACAGTCAGCTGTCCATGCAAGAGCAGAGTTATGTGCAGAAAATATATATATATATATATATATATATATATATATATATATATATATATATATATATATATTTAGATACAGACATACACACACACACACACATGGCAGGGTTGTGAGCAGAACACGAATGTAACCACTGTACCACACAACAGCATTATGCAGTGACAGAACGTGCAACCGTGATTAGTAGATCACGGAAATCACACAGGCATACGTCTAGCCTGTAGATGGCGGCATCAAAGGCAAAGACGCCGCACAGATGTTATGGTGAGTGAATACTGTAAAAGCAATGTAATGTTGTTATGCAGCTGGAAACACACACACACACACTTGGCAGGGCTGGGAATCGAACTTACACCTAACTACCCTATCACACTACAGCATGACGCATTTACAGAACGCGCTACCGAGATTACTAAACACAACAGTCCCACAGGCATTCTTCTAGGTGCGTGTCAACATCCGCAAAGGCAAAGACGTCAGCAGGATATATCTGTGGTGTGAAGCGTCTAAAAGCATAACCTGAGTCCCCATGCGGACGGGAGCATGCGCACACACACTTGGCAGGGCTGGGAATCAAACTTACACCTAACTACCCTATCACACTACAGCATGACGCATTTACAGAATGCGCTACCGAGATTACTAAACACAGCAGTCCCACAGGTATTCTTCTAGGTGCATGTTGACATCCGCAAAGGCAAAGACGTCAGCAGGATATATCTGTGGTGTGAAGCGTCTAAAAGCATAACCTGAGTCCCCATGCGGACGGGAGCATGCGCACACACACACACACTTGGCAGGGCTGGGAATCGAACTTACACCTAACTACCCTATCACACTACAGCATGATGCATTTACAGAACGTGCTACCGAGATTACTAAACACAGCAGTCCCACAGGCATTCTTCTAAGTGCGTGTCGACATCCGCAAAGGCAAAGACGTCAGCAGGATATATCTGTGGTGTGAAGCATCTAAAAGCATAACCTGAGTCCCCAGGCGGACAGGAGCATGCGCACACACACACACACACACACACACACGGCAGGGCTGGGAATCGAACTTACACCTAACTACCCTATCACACTACAGCATGACGCATTTACAGAACGCGCTACCGAGATTACTAAACACAGCAGTCCCACAGGCATTCTTCTAGGTGCGTGTCGACATCCGCAAAGGCAAAGACGTCAGCAGGATATATCTGTGGTGTGAAGCGTCTAAAAGCATAACCTGAGTCCCCATGCGGACGGGAGCATGCGCACACACACACACACACACACTTGGCAGGGCTGGGAATCGAACTTACATCTAACTACCCTATCACACTACAGCATGACGCATTTACAGAACGCGCTACCGAGATTACTAAACACAGCAGTCCCACAGGCATTCTACTAGGCGCGTGTCATCATCCGCAAATGCCAGGACGCTGGCAGGGATTGTATAGAGAGTGTACGATCAGACATAGTACTGTCCCACGGTAGACGTACACAAACACATGGCAGTGGTGTACTCGGGGCAACTATACATGTATGGAGCACTACAACAACAATACATAGACACAGTACGCACCACAGACAGTACACCCTTCAAGATAGTCACCCAGTGTGTACTCGGTAGGCATCCATCCTGACGTTGACGACGGAAATCTGTTGCCTGGATGACCACCATGGCAATACAGGATGTCAACGGCCATGCCCATGCACAGAGGGACATCACCGACACAAGGTGTCACTGGCCATGGCCGCACACCTGGTAATATATGTCAGTTCAGACTGTACTGTGTGTCGATCTACACAATGGCATACTGGGCATGCTCACACACTTAGCTGTTGCAAAGGGCCGTCTTGCATGCAGATGGAGTGTAAACACAGAAGGTCTCAGTTTGGACTGTACCGTGTGTCCATCTACACAACTGTGTACATGGACTGTACTGTGTGTCCATCTACACAACAGCATACTGGGCATGCTCACACACTTAGCTGTTGCAAAGGGCCGTCTTGCATGCAGATGGAGTGTAAACACGGAAGGTCTCAGTTTGGACTGTACCGTGTGTCCATCTACACAACTGCATACATGGACTGTACTGTGTGTCCATCTACACAACAGCATACTGGGCATGCTCACACACTTAGCTGTTGCAAAGGGCTGTCGTGCATGCAGATGGAGTGTACACACAGAAGTGCACAGTACAGAAGGGCACAGTAAGATATAACTGTCCTCACGCACAGGGCGGTCACACATGCAGTGACCTGTACACACACAGCTGCCATCACAGCTGTCACAGGTGCAGGTCACACACATACACACTGCAGTGTACACTGTAGCTGTCAAGTCATCACCATGTCGTCGGTGCAGCAATACACAGCCTTACAGTACCACAACACCATGTGACACATGACCACTGGGCTGTACAGAGGTGTACACCAGCTGTGCAGAGTACACATGTACCAACAGGGATCCAACAGGTGTTATGCATTGCAACAATATCAGTATACATGAACAGGTCAGCTCAAGACATACCATGGCCCTTACACAGCTGTGACACATGACTGTTGCTGTACACCAATGAACACACGTCTGGATATGTCATACATGTGATTGTGTGGATGTGTGCATGGACTGCACACACAACACATACATACATAGCATAGCCTTTGATGTACCTCGTGCATAACAGTGGCCTAAGCAATGCTACGCATGCAAATGGAAGGTGGGTCCATGTCTGTTGAATGCTCACACTACAGGGGGTAGCAATGTTGACCGAGACACATACCCTTGTACTGGTCACCTGTGACACCCGTGATATCATACCACAGTCCATGTGTTATGTATGTCAACACACATGTCCAACAATAGCAATGCATACAAACATGGCAACAGGAGACACATGTGACATCTGTACTGTGCATGCAGCAACCATGCATGTGCAGTGGCCGATGTCCGTAACATAGTTGCACCTAACTACGACATGCAGTCGCAATGCAGACCCATCATTGACACCTGTATACAGTGACATACAAACAGCACGTATGGAGGGATGTGTGTACATAAAGTGGTGAACCACCTGTGTAGATGTATGTGTGCAGGGGGTGGCTCACAGTTGTGTCACACACCATCCTATCATGCCATGTGCAAACAGTACGCTATGTCACTGTTACGTGATGGTGCTGACATAACGCATACACAGCGGTCAGGTGTTATCAACTATATGTCACATGGCACCTGTAACACCTACAACCTCCCATGTGCATATAGTAGCACAATTGCCAGACATAGTGTTGGTACACATAATGCAATCAATACCGCTGCATGTCTATCAAACGTGTCATCATATGGCAGGTGTATCATTCCCAGCACTGCCATGTGTGTCTGAATGTGTGACCAGAGATGCCACATATCGCGGGGATTATGTCCCAGTTGTTACACATCCCTGTACACCGTTGTAAAGATCTGTACATACGTCAGTGTGGGAAGCATGACGTCGGCCGGTGTGGTGCATCACACACGTCGGCTGTCCGTATACACATGTGTGGTCACCACAGTGTGTGTGTGTATGTATGTATGTCTGGTGCTTAGTGTGAGGGTGTATGCTAATATACAGTGAGAAATGATCACTAACCCCACGTGGTGACTAACCCGTAATGGTGATGCAGTGCACTACCCTGTTGATGCCATAGGTCCCAGCCATACTGGCTACCTGTGCATGTTCCTTCTCTGTGGGGTGTGCATTATAGTGGTGTACACCCCGTGAATGTGGTCATGTTCCTGTACTGTTACAGGGTCCTACTGCTGCACAGTGTAGCCTCCAGCTACCTAGTGACACCTCACATCATCATTGGCCAGACCGCTGTGTACAACCCCTGCACCATGTCACCATACCTGTAATGTGTCCTGCTATGTATGTCACGTCTCTGTCCAGTGTAGCCTGTGGCACTGACCACATGCATCAGGTGCAGTATATGTGCAGACATTTGTGTCATGTTGGTGTTTCCAACAGTCAGGTTGAGGGTACATGTAGCATGCTGATATTGCCAGACGTGCCTGTGAGTAATCCACAATTACACGTGGGGGACTGCAAACACTGATACCTGTAGGCACATGCAAGTACACCATAGGAGGGAACCAGGGTATCACAACCAACATGGTGCTACAGATGTAACCGAGACACATACCGTGAACACATCACAATGCATGCTGCACCTGAACTACATGGTATGACCGGTGCATGTCGACAGTACACAACCTATGTCACATACACATCTCTCAGAATTCACACACAACCACTGCAACATACACATCCCTCACTATGCATACACAGGTAATATTACATACACCTCTCACTATTCTGTTCACCCTGTGCATCAGAATATTTGAGCATAACCCTGCACCGATGGTGTGGATGACAGGGATGCGGCACAGGCTTCATCATATGCACAGGGTGATATGTTTGCCAGGGGCATAGGCTGCACCAATGGATGACATCATGTGTGTGTGTAAGGGCCGGTGATTTGATTGGACATGTCTGTTCAGAATGCATGTGGATGTTGTGGAGCCCTACAGTTGTGTTTGCTGTGTGCGTGTATGTGTGTACACAGTTCTGCCATTTGTGAGGCCTACACGGGGTATAATTGACAGCCCCAGATTGTACAGACCAGGTTGTACAGCTCACTGTGTCCGTCCACGGCCACGTGACCTGTGCCTGCCTGGGGTTGCACGGGCACTACCAGGTGGAGGTACAGAGTGGCTACTGTCCGACGACACATGTCCGCTGGAACCGTGTCCCCACTGAGAACATCCAGGGCCATGTCCACATGGCCTGCTGTGTCCTGGTGTGGACAGCATAGCACCACCTGCACTGCTACTGCTACCGGCACTATGGGAGCGGGCATGTGAGGTGGCACGCTCACGTCGACCTACACTAGGTGGTGTTGCTGGCCTACGTCCACGTGACCTACGCCTCACTCCTACCAGATATTCCAGCACAGACAGCTCACGCTCGCGGATTGCTATGCCTCGGTCAAGGATTCCGACCATGTCACCCAATCGCATATCCAGAACATCAGCAATCTGCTGTTGAGCATTTGCCAATGCCTGGATGTTGTCATTTAGGGTATGGATAGCAGCCCTCTGCAGCCTCTGCCCTTCTCTGTTCTGCCATTCAGCATGTGCCTGTGCCGCCATTACAGTCTGGAACATGCGTCTGGTGATACCAGCTGCTGCGCTCTGTCCTGCAGGAGCATGTCTGCCAGAGGTCCTCCTATGAGCAGCACCGGCCACATGCCTGTGTGACACATCAGCAGTCATTACACTGACACCATGGTGTGTAGACACACCTTCTGTAGCCACCACACGTTCCTGTTCCACGCTAACAGACGCTGACTGTCCTTCCTCTATGGCCACTGGTGATGCGGTATGTGTTGGCAGCAGAACTGTGTGCGGGGAAGAGGGGGACATAGCTGGGATGGTAACCATTGGCACAGATTCAGCCCCTGACAACCCTGCCTGTACCTCATGCATATGTTCATCACCGCTAGTATCTGTGGGGACACTAACATCAGATGGACCGCAGGAGTGTAATGCACCTACATCACCTGTGAATGCAAAGAAATACTGTAAAGTACAATAGACACAGACACACACAGACACACACAGACACACACAGACACACACAGACACAGACACAAACAGACACAGACACACAGACACAGACACACACAGACACAGACACACACAGACACAGACAGACACAGACACACACACACACACACACAGACACACACACAGACACAGACACACACAGACACAGACACACACACAGACACAGACACACACACACACACACAGACACACACACAGACACAGACACACACACAGACACACACACACACAGACACACACACACACACACACAGACACACCATGCATGTGATTTGTCAGATGGCATGCAGCATGCCTGTGATACAGCAGAGGGCATGCAGCTCAGACATCAATAGTGTTAGTAAGCATACCTCCCTGGGGTGCACACTACAGCAAGCAGGTGTCATATCAGTAGCCATACAGTTCACACAATCATGGTAGTATGCATGCATCCCCGTGATATACCATGTGGCCCAGAACAGGATAACAGTACACATGGCTGACGTGACCTTGACATGTAATCAGCTGACATGTGCATTAACATGCATCCATGTCTGACACAATGGTGTCCTGACACATGTACAGCATCATAATGGGCTTCACATTGCAGTGTTGTCTGTATGCCCTACAGATAGAATGCATGTTTAGCAAATGTGCATGAGCATGGGAGGGTAGTGTGAGCCATCTACATTGCTATACAGTGTGAAGTACAGACACTGTGCCATTGCATGGCATCATGAGGCATCTATATTGCTGTAGAATGCATAATATGTACACATTGCATAGCCATAACTGCATGCTATGACACAGTCATGATGTTCAACAGATCGTATATGGTAGACTTCAGTGACACCTCCAGTAGCTGTGCACAGGCTTTTAGGATGTCCAGTGTACCACATCAACTGTATAATCAGTCAACTAAGGCTATAATTGGACCATGTGTGGACAATGTGCAACAGGGTGTATACACATCCCATGTACTGTGTGGCTACATGTCTCTGGCCATCCCCCATGGCCATGTGTGCACATGTGTTGGCCAAATGTGTGTGATAGCCATCTATCTCACATGTCTGTGTTGTCCCATATGACATACACCCATAGATGTCAGATATGTCACAATCCACAGGGCTATGCAAACAACGGGTTGTATGTTTGGTATGTGGGGTATAGGTCATGCGATAGTGTGACAATATTGCAGACAGAACACTACGTGCCTGGGACATGTCAGGTGGCACATCACAATGTGTGCACCCAATGCAGGGGCATATGATACAATGGTGACACCTGTGGGCTGCCCATATCACAGCCCACTGTGTGGTACTGTGTGCGTATCACACATGTTGTTCCAATGCATACTACATATGCCTCCATTGTAGAACACCTCCACCGTTGTATGCACAGCTGACCACACATGTCGCAATGACAAGTACTGTGGTTTCAAGTCGGTGTATCATTTCATTTGTATATATTGCACATGGGTGGCCTGTGTGAATGATGGGTGATGCGACCTGTATATCGTGACTGGAACAAACATCAAGTGTGCAAGTGTTAACTGGCCACATGGCAAATAGATCTACACTGTAACATGCCTGATACTGATGACAGTCTCACCTGCAACGGACTCATGTCTGTGCGGCACGCCAGAGGTACCTGTATAAGGTGACACAGCAGTATGAACATTATCCATGACTGTATGACAGCCACAGGTTGCACTGTGCATGTTAACACATTCACCTGTGTAATAGCATATAGTATGCACATGTGTGCATACACAGAGTAGCATACTGTAGTATGCAGCATGTGTGTCCACATACCTTGCATATGTTGTTACTTTACATGATGTACAGTGACACATGCAACTAAATGGGATATAATAGCCATATGTGCAGTACTGACTTACCAGGCAACTCCAGGCTCATTGGTTGGGAGACACCCACCTCCACGATGGCAGCTAGTGTTTGTGGATGCTGTTCCCTGGGTGTCCCCAGACTGGCCAGTAGCTCCTCGGTGTGTGTGAGTGGCGGCTGGGTTGATGGCCCACCACCTGTTCCACCTTGTTCCCTGGCGATTGCAGTGGCATGCTGTTTTGCATGTCGTATCAAGTCCGTGCAGTGTCTGCGCACCTGCTGGTAGGTGTGGTTATGGCCACCCACATCGTTCACCCTCCTGCGTAGATCCTGCCACAGGTCATCCCGCTGCTGGGCATGCTGTGGCAAATGGCTGAACAACAAGTCATAGTTCTCATGGAGCTGTGGGATGAGGACATCATCCTCCTGGCGGCTGTATGCTGGAAGGCGTGTACGGGGCATTATCTGTAAGACATAATGATGGTGACAGGTCACAGTTTCAGAGATGTACAGAGATACCGCTGCACATACATTTCTATGACATCTACTACATCTGCACAGTTATCTTTGCAAAGCATCATGACACTGACACGACTGACGTGTTTGTGTCACACACATGTCACACCCATTATGCATTGGATATCATCACCATATATGTGTGTCACCTCATTACAGTGTTCATACTCCATGTGAATGCTGTCTTGCTGTGGGCATGTCTATTTGCCTGCACTTGTGTTCTTACCTATCTGCACATGCCTGGATGTGTCCACGGTAATGCTGTTGACCTGGATGCTGTGTATATGTCACATATCAACACAGACACAGCCGTAATGGACTTGAGCAGTGACAATGCACACATACGCATGGACACCTGTACATGCATGTGTTTTGCCATATACATCTACACAGCACTGTACAACTGTTCAACATCCTGCCACGGATCGCCTGTATTGCACATGTGATAGACATGGGGCAATGGCTAGTCAGACGACATTCGCAGGGATGGTTATCAACCATAGCATGTGCGGGCACGGTTTCCAAGCTGTAACAGACAGCCATTATGCCACCGCAATTTGCATCAGTGCCACATTACTGATCCAGTCAGTTGATAGTACATCTACCATGCGGCCATCACACCATGTATGACTGGGATGACATGTGCAGCTTTGATGGACAGGGTTGCATGTTATGGCGGGAGTATGTCACATATATGGCACAGGGATCTGTCCAGCCTGTGGTGATCCTAGTATTAGGACGGTGGCTGTCCATGAAATATGTCTTACAGATCAGGATATGGACATGTAGCATGTCCATCATCATGGTGTAGCAACTGTCTTTTTGCAAGGTAGACAGCATGCTGCATAGTGGAGGTGAGGATTGTGAAGGCTGGTATCGCACATCCACGCATGGCCATTACCCCTTAAAGGTGGTATGTGATCCAATATTGGTCACCACAGTGCTGTATATGCCTGTCCAGTGAGGCACCCTGACATGACATGGGTACCTCATATGACTACCTAAGGGGCCTGGAGATGTCACCAAGTCAGGGGGTGCACTGCACAGCACCATCCCTTACACAGTGTCCATAATGTTGACCACAGCCTAGGTAGTAGTTAATGGGTACAGGGATGTTCACCTAGTGGTGACAATGCTGGTATCATCCATCAGACTGTGCACATATGTCACACACCTCACCCACACAGCCCATTCTGTATGTTGTTCACAACACTGACACAGCTATACTGATAGGTCATGGCCATTCACAGCCTTACATACACAGATGCCTAACATTTGTCTGTGTGGTATGGGCTACAATGAGGGTGAGGTACAACACATTAACCCTGTTCTACTGTAGCTGGCACTGGTGTGATGTGCACATGTCACTCTTGCACCTTTTGTAGTTGTGAGTCTGTCAACAGGCCACTGGTGGAACACTCCTGTGACATACAAAGGTATTTGTAATCAAACATCCGTGCTGTCTTGTACATCTGTACTGTTAACATCTACAGTGATAATGGTTCATGGACATGCACACCATACTCAGCAGGGTTATAGTGCGGTGCCACCCATAATGACTGTCATCACCACTTGTGGGTTGATATTATCCAACACCCTATCTGTATTGTATGGTCATGCTAGGCACTTGTTCAGAACTTGTGAGCATGTCATGAGCTACTGACTCATATAGCACCCATTCCACACCATTTCCCACAGGTACACTGGCTGTCCTACACTTCCCAGCTTGCTTATGGTACAACAGCTGTTGTACACACGTAACACACATATCCTGTGGGACATGGTTGTATATACAGGCATGTCCAACTGTCACGTACCAGTGCTACCGCCTGTCTATATGATGGATATGTCATACATGTGGCAATAGAGCAATTGTCTCATGTATACATTCAATGCTCACCTCCCAACATACGACACTACAGCCTGTGGGGGATGCACTTCTGCAGCCGTGCTGGGGGCATAGCTCTCAAGTGTACCTCATTACGAGGAACATACCTCATTTGGGGTCTTAAAAAGTGCATGTTCCTCAAGGTTCCACATTGAAAGGGTCTGTCACACATTCATTGTTGGAAATTGTTTAACTGCTAGCCATGGCTAAATAGATGGCAATCATATTAATTCATTAGAATATCTTTTTTATATGTAAAACCAGCCTATTTTAGCCATCATATGCCCTTCCTAGTTGAATCTGTTAGTAAGCCAGTTGTAAGTGTTCCACATTTTGCCCATTTGTCACACATTATGAGGGCTAATGTTCCTCATTTTGGGGACAGGAGGTTGACAGCTATGGCTGGGGGTAATGCTGTCACCAACCCTGACTGCACCTGACAGTCATGTGGGGATGTGTAACATTCGCAACACACCCCACCCATCACATAGTCTCACATGATCTCCACCACAGGCCACACCTACGAGGACAACTTCTGCAGTGGGTCTCCATACTCTGTGTAGGCACCAGAGGTAGCCCCCATCATGGAAAACAACATCACCAACTTATAGCCCACAGACTCATGTGTGCCCATCACATACAGCCAATAGGGAGTTATAACATTCACAACACACCAGTCATAGGTGACTCTGTAGGGAGTCACACTGCAGTTCCACACAGCAGGCTACACAAGGCGATAGTCGCTTACATCTTGCTGTCGGGTAACTGGTTCTGCAACATAACCTATGCACCCATGCCACACCTCACCAGATACGATGTGACTGTCATTCTCCATGTTAGTGTGTCTGCCCTGAGATGCCTCTTCACAGACTACGTGTGCAGGGACATGCAATAGCTCACCAGTCTTATAGCCCTGAGGGTGTGGGCCAAGCCCTGGGGAGCATTATGCATTCATCCGGACACGATACCACTGTACTACAACCGACTGTGTCACTTCAACAGTTGCCTATGCTCCTATTGTCATTCCACAGGCATCTGGTATCTGTCCACTTTGACTGACCTGGTCAAACACAATGCTGTGGCACAGATGACTTTCACCTGTCAGCCCTGGGAGTACAGCTCACATGTAAGGCTCTTGCTGCTTCTATACTGCCTGTCTTGCACAGTTTCCAATAACAATCACCGGCAGAATGGGAACTGGCAAGCACGACATGGGGTCATGTGACACAATGCTTGCATCTTCCTCTGTGACACATGCAGGCAAGGCACACCTTATAATGCACCACTCCAACATCTCTGCAGTGACTGGGACCTGCCTCTAGGCTCTGCAGAGCACACCTGCAATGACAGGTTATAGACAGACCATACCTTTCAGGCACATACCTGGACCGGCACACCCACAGCTGAGGGGTTCCCATATCCCACTATGTTGTGCACACATCCTGGCTAGTTACTTAGCACAATGCATCAGAGGTGCTCCACGTGCAACTAACTGTGTCCGGGACCGCTATACACATTGTAACAAGCTACAGAGTCAACATCATACCCCACGGTTAACATACCTCATTTGTTGGTATATTGGACAGTGGGGCTCAGACAACTACTACTGATGTGTGACTGACACTACCCCACACTTAAGTGGGATAGCCACTCATGTACCGACACATCCATGAGTCATAACCTCCGCTCTGCTGGATCAACCCATACACACCACCTCCAAGACCTACATTAACCTTGACATGAACACTACCACCATGTGACTGGTGTTACACACCTGGGGTTATCCCCTCATTGGTGGATTCCGAACATATGCTAATCAACCTTGTTAGCCACATCCTGGCACCACACCCATCACAGCATACACAGTACATGAGTACTACAATACCTACTACAGACGTCTTCTGACAGCGGTTGTTAACATCATGACACCCGTGCAGATGGACGATGCACATACAAATGCTGAAACATACCCCAGTGCACTTCATTAGCATGTACACAACTGCATGGATCATGCTATTCCACACAGAGCCATGATGGTACACACCAGATAACAGACGCCACTCTGGTGGTCATGTTCCATGGACATATGATGTACAACAACAGGTGTAGGCTGTTGCACAGTGGTGTACATTCCCATGGGTGGGGTAGCTCACTGGTCAGCCTTGGCAGGGCCACAGGATCCCTCATTACATACTCCAAGACTAGCTATGTAAACATGACTGTGACACATTCCGGGGTGTACCACCAGGCATTATGGTGGTATGTCAGTAGTCGATGGAAACACCCACGTCTGCTGTCACATACAACAGTCACTCAGGAACATTACAGACCCAGGTGATGTTGGCAACATGCTGGAGGATGGATTCAATGTTAACATTACACCCTCTCACTCACTACAGGGCCACAATCCATACAGGAACATTGTGGTGTCCCTGTGGTCACACCTACACAGTACTAACCTGCACTCTATATGTCCTGGGACACTGGTCCCATGTCACCTTCCAACGTCCCAGGCTGTGATGTCCACAAACCTCTGAATGACATGTCTCCCCACTAGGCCACCATATTCAGTAATAGCCTTGTTTCAGACATTGTAGCCCCTGAATGGCACACAGCAGCATTTATCACACTACACACAGGTGGCACCACAATGCACGAGTGGGACTATAGTCCTACACACCTGACTGGACTGTTCTGCATGGCTATGGGGCACATCATCAAGGACGTCATTCACAGAGACCTTGTTGGGCTCCCGTCCTTTGATGCCACCCGGGTTGGGCTTGTTAGGGCCAGAGCATGGCCCCTACACCTGGTGGACTCCTTTCATACAGTTACCAGGGCAGTTGCTGATGGTATGGGAGTCCACACATCCTACATTGTCCTCTCATTACCTTTCAGCACCATTCTCCATTCTGGTATTGACAACATACACATCCACCTGCACATCGTACCCTATGTCTCAGGATGTTATGCAATGTGGCTCATGGACAGGACACACACAGTGAGGCCAGCATACCATAGTACCTACTACATGTCAGTTACATTTGGCATACCACAGTCCTCAGTCATAGGGCCCCTCATGTTCAGTATATGCTTCCCTGCGGTACAGGCTAGCACAGGGGACTTTCCCTGCCTAGCTTTACAAACCCCTGCATACAAAGTGCCATGATTGCTCCACCAGCTGATACTGACTCCATCCATATGGGTGTCACTGTGACAGATACATGATATGACTATCATGGCGTCAAGCTGCATGACACAAGGTGCATGAACATCACCTTTGCATTACACCATTCACCCACTGACTATCACATGGGTGGTAGTCCCCTACATACATATCACATTGTACATGTTTGCAGTACACACATATGTCGCACCCACTCCTGTGGTTACCGTATTGCCACTGTGGCGTGGATATCCTTCTACGTGGCCACACTTATCTGTACTGGGTGTGTAGCTGGTACATAGGCACCCATTGTACCTCTGAACTCAAGAATTCTACACACATTCAAGGGTACACCACCCCATTTAGGGTGTACCTTACACAACAGCTACAGCTTTACATACCACAACATTAACACGCCATGATGTTTACTGAGCTCCAACAGTTTAAGTATGCGGCTGCACTATGGACACCACATCTGTACACATTTGCATACTACATACTCAGGGGTGACCTCTGCTGATCAGACAGGGCCCATGTCCACAACATTATTAATGGATATACTCCTCATACGCGACATAAGCAAAAGCCACTGTGAGCAACATGCTCATGGATATGTGCACACACGCCACAATGAGTGGGATGTGCTTGAGGGTTACATTCCCAAACCGGACACTCACCATGCTTTGGAACATAAGTCCTATGTACATCACGCAGGGACACTCAGTAGCACTGTTCATGTGATACCTCCCTTGGTGGTTGGGAGACACATGTAGGCCTGGGATCACTGCAGTGGCTGTACTGTGCAGAGGTGCAGATGACACATGGCTCTGCTGTTCACAGGACACAATCATAGAGAGGCGCCACTGGTGTGAACACTGTAGTTGTGCTTACACATGGACTTGCCAGACTGCATAGTACCCCACTATGCACCTGTGAAGCTATTACATGTCCTTTGTGCATGGTTACTTGGTAGCCCTTCCATTTAGATAAGCTATCATGCTATTACAATGTCCCATGCCTACAAGCCATATGTATCCTGTTATTGTACATGCCAATAGACGATACCTTTGGTATGCATGATATGCCTGTTATGCTGTGTACAATATCCGTCATATCTACCTACAATACTATACATTACACATATTTCACATAGTATCCCATAATGCAAAGCATACTTGCACAGCGGGACCACCTTAGATATGTCATTGATGTTATATGCCCATACACATGCGTGCTGTGACAGTATATCAACATATACTATCCCCTGCTATGGCACGTACGTGTTGGACATACCCTACCACTGACGGTGGGTTGTATGAAATTGTTCTGTTTAACGCCCTCATGTAGCATCCCTTGTGGTGTCTGTGATGTGTACCTTGTGTCCCACTGCTGGATGCACAGCTTCTACAAGCATTAGTATGCTCAGCAAGACATCACTACATAAATACCTTTTCCCA
Organism: Protopterus annectens; assembly: GCF_019279795.1. NCBI lineage: Eukaryota > Metazoa > Chordata > Ceratodontiformes > Protopteridae > Protopterus > Protopterus annectens. The sequence continues at coordinate 816,850,597 of NC_056733.1, forward strand.
CTTTATGCATTGCGGACACGTTTAATTAATGCAAACCAGGCTATACATACAGTAAAGCTAATTAATACAGATCATGCTATACATAACCTTACATATCGGGTGTTCTACATACCTTGTTATCGTTACGGCATTTCGTCTCTATCTCTCTCACAGTGTTTCAACTGGTATTCGGTATGAGCATACGGTTTGAATGTCTGGCAAGTCATCCTTATATACGTCGATACCCGTAACATGTGGATTCATCCCACCAATTGGTGTTCCTGAGTGACTAATTACTTGCATATCAGCTGTGCAGCTACTCCATTCGCCAATTACGCGGCAACAGTGGGGTATAATTGAATTCTCCACTTGGGCGTTGCCTATTTGCCCTACCTTCGGGGAGACGGTCTGTATTGTGTTTTGTTATGTGTAATTGCAACTGCTATGCATGGAGACAAGTATACTTTGGATTCATGTCCCCCGTGGATTGTGTGTGACAGCTAGAGTATTTGGTTCAACATGTGGGTGTACCTGTCATCCCAACGTCTGATAACAGACTATTGCAAACAAAACCTGTAACATGGCTGTTTGTTCCATTATACAACGCCTGCAATTTTGCATGACGCCTTTAACTGTGTCTCTCACACGGTATGTTGAGGGTTCTGCAGATGTAATTGACTGACTGGATGTTTGTGCTGCTATTACAGTCTGTATTGCTTTAGTTTCTAGTGTGGGGGATGTCGGTGGGTGTACGTAGCATATACAGGTTTGTGGGGCTTGCATTTCTACATATTCCATATATATGTGTGTGGGCTCTGTCCCTAATTAGAGAGCTAACAGTTAGTAGACTAATGTTACGGGATTGTACGTTGGGCCATTGTTAATTGGTTTCTATATCGTCTGCAGGTGAGCTTGCTACTTGTATACCTCCGGAATTGCAGCGATATATCAAGGGATATGTGTAAGTGACAGCTATCCCTTGTATTTGTGTCCCAGATATTTGCAGTCATTGCGGTTGTGTTGGTAAAAGAACCTGTTTGCCATGGGTTGCCACCTTTTCATATGGTCATTGTTGGACACTTGCGGGACACACAGTGGTGTTTACAGGCCAACACGTAGCCACGGTCAGTACACAGGTTAGCACATACTTTTATCCTCAATACATACCTATTGTTGTGGGACTTTGGCTACTTATCATATTGCATGTAACATTTACATTTCTTACATACAGGCATAATTATTAAATACGACTATTACATTATATATGGGACATATTAATGTCCTAAAATCTCTGACATTTGCCCTTTGTACTGTTTTATGTCAGGACACACCTGCCCAGGGTGGGGCTGTCCCTCCTACTGTGGGACAGGTGGTAACCGTATGCCTACGGCTAGCTATACCCACTCCTACCGTACTGATCTACCTCTGACTTGGCACTAACAGACACATGTTGCGGACACACACACACATTACAGTCACACAGAGACGCACATGGCACCCTCAACGCACACATACACAGACTACGGCACTCACAAACACAGTTGAACACAGTACCTATGTGGACCGCAACACCGACAGCAGTGACTAAATGTCCCTTCATATCATCATGCTATTACTCGCGGCTGTACTGTTCCGGTACTGTGTTCTATCTGTCTTTCAGCCTCGTGGTTACGCATGTTGGTATGTTACACATTCCATAGTTGGCGGTATCCTATTTATTTGTACCTCCAAGGTGTTATGAATGTTGTTGAACTAATATATTTGCAGATATCGCTGAATCCATCTATATCAACATATATCACTCTATTGCCCTTTCTATCTATATTATATATATGCATATGTGTACATATATATATATATATATATCTATATATATATATATATATATATATATATATATATATATATATATATATATATATCTGGCGGGGAACGTGACAGGCACACAGCACCACCATATGCTGTAAGGCTCATGTACTGTTCAGGTGTTGACATTCCGTGTTCCACTAGCTGTTGTGTGTACAATGTTTGAGGGCTGCCTATGTAGGAGTCACACATTGGGCCACCTATACATTACAATTTACAGGTGGTCATGTTTGTGTGCCATCCATTTTACTGTGTGTGCAGGTGGAGAGGTGTCAGTCCGTAGGGGCCTACACTGTCAGAGTATGTGCTATACGTTCCCTCTTTGCCAAGGTGTAGGCATATTGGGCATGCCTCCATCTGCCTACTGGGGCTAGCACAATGTGTTCATGGTCGGAATCCCTCTGTGCCTGTAATGGCCTTGGCAATTGCAGTGGGCTATGAGGGCCTTCACCATTTTGTCCCTGCTGCAGCTGCTTCCGCAGGATCATATTATGTAGCATGGCACATACTATGATGATGTGGGCACACGTACCTGGAGAGTACTGCAAGGCTCCACCAGATGTATCCAAGCACCGGAACCGTGATTTCAGCATCCCGAACACATGCTCTATGATGATTCTGGTTTGTGCGTGTGCCTCATTATGGCATTCTTGCATGGGTGTGTGTGCATTTCTGATGGGAGTCATCATCTACGGCTCCAGTGCATAGCCAGCATCCCCCACAAGATGGCCATGTGGGATGTCCCCCCTGACAAATACCTGATACAGCTGTGAGGCATGCCAGATATGGGAGTCATGGTAGCTTCCAGGGCTGCCAGCACACACATCCATGATAATGCCCTGGGCATTGCACACGACCTGGCAGTTGATGGAGTGGAATCCCTTGCGGTTTATGTAGCGCCTACCATGCTCACCGGGTGGTGACTTGATTTGTATGTGCGTGCAGTCTATCGCACCCAGTACCTCCGGGTAGTGTGCCACACGGTGGAAGTGGCGCATATTGCTGGCCAACTCCTCCTGAGTTCGGGGGAAGTATATCTGCTCATTGGCATGTGGTAACATGGCATCCAGGAAATGGTGTAGTACCCTGGATGCTGATGCCTGTGAGATCCCCATTATATCTCCAGCTGGCCTTTGAAAGGTACCTGTGGCCAGTATTCGCAGGCTTACACATACCTTCGTGTCCACTGGGATGGGTTCCCCTCTGTTGTTTCTGGTTCTCAGGCGTGGCCGGCACAGCTCCACTATTTGCTGTAAGATGTCCCTGTCCACCATGTAACGCTCTACTATCTCCAGGTCATGTAGCCCCTGGTAGGTTACCCTTGGTCTGAACACTCTCCTTCTCCTCCGAGGCCTGCGGTGGTTGTCGGCATCATCCTCCACAACACCGTCAGTCTCTAACACATGCTGATGAATCACAGCTATGGCAGCTCCAAACATTAACATTTTAAAAGTTCCCCATGTGTTTACACCTATGGTGCAGTGTTTGGGAATACACAGGTGTGTGTAGGGTGCTTTCACACTTTATACTATTGTGCTGTGAACACCGATGATGTCATAGGGTGTGTATGTACGATCGTAGCTACAGGGTATCTTATGTGTTTTACTGCCGGAACTACTATTGTGGTGCCTTTGGTGTTGAATTACATTTGGCTGCTGTGGATTACCTCTTGACCTTCCCTTTACATTTCTGCACATTGCACCTACCATTTTCTGGCATGCATCCAGCAGTCTACTTTCATTTGTACTTTCCTGGACCTGGCGTATCTTGCATTATGTGTGCTACTGCCGGTCTGCTGTTGGTTTGCTTTGCTCTGCTGTGTCAGGTCTCCTATCTTTGCAATCCAATACCTCCCCTCCTTTCTTTGCATTCCAATGCCTCCCCTATCCTGTTTTGCAGGTTTCTGCAAGCAGACTTGTCAGCTGCCGTCAATTGGCCATCGTGAGTTGATTGGTGTTGATTGCTCATTAGTACTCCAATTACCCTACTTCAGCATTTCCTTCTTTTCTTCCCCTGACCTTCCTGTTTGTGCTATTGTTCGTGGCGCGTGCGTCCGATTACTGGGTTTCGGGCACGTTTTCATCCCCGTACACATGCGCTTTTGGGCACCATGTCTGCTCTCAGCTAAATGATTCTATACCATCCTCCCCACCCCTGTCCTGCAGCTTTGCTTAGCAACGGACAGGCCAGATTTGCATTGCTCCAATGTGCTTACTGCTACGGTGGCACACCCCTCTGCTGATGTCATGTATCTCCTCTGAGCCACTCCTCAGTGTTATACCGCTGCGCCGTATGGTACAACCTTCATCCGGCGGGACATTTGCGATTCAGTATTATCTGCCTCATTTGCATGGCATTGACTACTAATTCATAGTTACCGCACTGGACACTATCGCAGGCCCTTAGCAACCCTTGCACCTTGGTTGTGGTGTTCCATGCCTACCATTGTGTATTATGCTGTAAACCTGATTTCTATTACGTTGCGATTTTATGACATTTTTATATTATTTCTTTATGTTACAGCTTCTGCACACATGCCCTGCGGTTGTGCTGTGCATTACTGTGGACATGACATTAAATGTTGTTTTTTACGTGTTGTGCATCTTTTCTTATGCCATTGGCTGTGTATTTCACCATTGGCATATGTTAACTTTGTGATACATGGGTCTGGCCCGCTTCCATAGCTCCGATGTTCTGTTTGGGAAAATGTAAACCGTGTTTTTTGGTTTACATTTCCGTGGGCTTACGCTACGCCTGCACCACTTCATGAATCACTATATGCCTTCATTTGAATGGTGCGACACTGCGCATGGGGTGATTAGCATACCTAAGCTGGGGGCTGCGCAGTTCTGGCGTACGTCGATAGTGCACGTGGAATTGGATCGTACCTGAATCGCTCGACGGCCATATTTGGCATTATACCGCCTACGCTATGCCTGCACCTGGCGCAAGCTTCATGAATCCCGGGGATCATCTTTTATACTATTACCAGTGATGTAATGATTCTTTCTGTACTTCAAATCAGTGAATACTATGACAATCTTTGTTATACTTCAGACTGACTTGGCTAATTTGTTGAAATTTGTCATGATTTATGAAAAAAACAGGTGCCGTGACAATTGTGGCATTCAAGGAAAATATATTTTATTAGTTCAGACAGTGCTTGCAGGCCAGGTGTATCAGGATGGCAAATGTTCAGCACAGTCTGCAATTCACAGAAGCTATATGGCAATGCAGTTGTTATAGGGTGAAGTATAGGCTGACTTTCCCTACATTGCTGAAAGGGTGTTCTGCAGATGGAATGTAGACTTTTACTGCTGTTGAGGAAGTGGTATCATTATTAAAAGAGTTGCCTGTGTATTTGTTTGATGAAGTAATGAAAACTGACTATACAGGGACTGCAAATCTGGGTAATTGGGTGAGTTCAGCAGTAGTCACGAGAAGTAGGATGAGTGTCAGGACTCAAAACAGAAAAGGGAAATTATTTTTGAGCAACACAACAGAGCCAAGACGGTATAATAAGATTCATATCTTTGTCTGATTATGGAGTACAGTGAGTAGAAATGTATTTAAATTTTTTGACTGCTACAATATATTGTAGAGGAACAACCATGGTAGACGTGACCAATTTGTGGTAAGATGCAACTTTAAGACTGAGCTACTGATGTAAGAAAGTGGACTAGCTAGTAAAGTTGTACTTCTGTGTGAGTTTCTTATGGTATGCAGTAGTTATTTGAGCATTTCACACAAAAAAATAGTAAAGATTATTTTATTATTATTATTGAAGAATTGCTCTGGTTGATAATGGACATATAAGACAATGCTTTCGTGTTTTGAGTTGAAACCATTGAAATCACAATAAATAATAATAATGGAGGAAAATATCTGGTCCTATATATGTAACATTTTACTTCTGCATTTATTTTACAAAGGAAGTATACCTCCCATGGCATGAAAGGGTTAAGTCGCTATATATTATTAATATGAGATGGATAATTTTATTATCTACATAATATAGATACAATATAATGTATGATAACCTCCCACCTGAATACCTCAGGATGACAGCAGAAGACATATCTTACCCAGTAACTATCTTAATCAATAGAGCCATACAGGAATCTTATGTCCCAGCTATTTGGCAAAGATCATATGTCATCCCACTGCACAAGGGAGGAAACTCTACAGAAGTATCTAACTTTTGCCCAGTCACAATTCTCTCCCCTGTCTAAAAAATCCTAGAAAAATGCATTCACCCTCAACTTCTTCACCATGTCCTCTCAAAACAGCTCTTAACCAGCTCGCAACATGGATTCCACCCTGGCCATTCTATAACCACTGCACTATTATCCTTTTTAGATAATATAAACAAGAAAAGGGACTCTGGCAAACTTATCTCTTCCATATTTCTGCATCTGTCTTAAGCCATTGATACTGTCTCACATAGCAAACTCCTTCAAGAACTGCACCATCTCAGCCTATCCCCTCCTTCTCTTCAGAGGTTAAAAAGCTACCTATCTGACAAACAACAAACTGTTTAATGGTAACATACTTTCTCTCCTTACCTCCCCATTACCACTGGTGTACCCCAATGCTCAGTTCTTGGTCCACTTCTGTAACATTTTCATAAATGACTTCTATACCTCCTCCAGGCAAGCATCACTTATACAGTATGCTGATGATTTAACACTAATATGATCATCTGACACTCTAGCACATCTTCCAGAAATCATACAAAAAGCCTTCACCTTTGTTGTAAACTGGCTTCACAAAGCCCAATTATTACTCAACCCCCAAAAAACAAAACTATTTATATTCCTCCCCAAAGCACATCTTAAGGACAAATCCAGTTTCAAAATCTTTGCATTTAACAATATAGAGATAGAAATTGTATCCCATGCAAATTTGCTTGGTATGGCAACTGATAACCTCGGGTTTCAACTTCACATTCAAAATAATATAAAAAAAAAAATCATCAAAAAATTGACATGTTTTATAAACATAAAAACTTTCTTACTAACTCTGCAAAACCATCCTAGCAACCACTTACCTCCTTTCTTCACTCTTATATGGTGCACTTCTCCTTACCAACATGCAGGTTTGTTTTAAAACTAAACTTGAAATATGCTGTAACAAAGTCATTAAATTTGCTGCCAATGAACAGTATTATGCACATCACTGCAAGGCCCTTAAAAGTTTGAACTGACTTCAACTACCCCACTACATGGACTTCGACAACTGACTACGACCCACAAAGTCATTTATAAACCCCATGTCTATCCTGCACTAAGCTCTACTCTTCCTTCCTATCACCCAAACATGCCATTCTAATAATAAACAGCTTCTCAATATCTGTAAACTTCAAAAAACCAATTGGAAATAGCCTTTACTGCCACTCTGCTGCCAAAGAACTAGAATTGTATTGAACCGGCTATTAGAACTGTGATTTACCATCCTTCCTTCAAGCATCTTCTGAAAGACCACCTACTCTCGGTTGAACATCAATCTTGTCTACTTTTCTTCACCCCTGTCTGTACAGATTCTCTTTTCATCACCACTTCCTTATCTTCACCTGGCTATCCTACCCTCTCTACCACTTTACATAACCCCTTCCTATAATCTCCTCCCCATAAATACTAATCTAGCCTAATCTCTCTCCCCCTTTATATTTACAATTAAACTTAAGTGATTTTAATTATTGCTATTGTGACTTTCCAAAAGGATGATCTTTACTTTGCTTTTCTCATTCTTTCCTTTGTAATACATTTTGGTATATCTCTATGCCCTACAGTAGTGTAGATTATTTTTGAAATGTACAATTTTTAACTGTTTTTTTATATAATGTCTTTGAAAAAAAAATATTTTCTCTTTTAAATTGAGCTTTTCTCTTCAGGCCTCCTCTGAAAATGGGGTATCGTGACACAATCAGACTTCCTGATAAAAAATGTCAGTAAATAAGTAAATAAGTAAATAATTCAATGTGATATGGACAATGCTGTTTAATTAATGTGTTTAACTTTAAAATCATTTCTCCTAACAAATTATCATTTGAAAATTGCTTTAAAGAACATGCTTTTGCAACTGAGAGCAAGTATAATTACCAAGAAACAAATATTTAAATATTAGTTGTGCACCTGCTACTAGGTAAACATTAAGCATGAATAAGGTGTCTTATTCTTTGAGCCACAGGATCTGTTTCAAAGTTTGTGAGGGTCTATATTATATGAACGAATGTTCATAATTTCGAACACTCTAAAGAGCGAAAATGCCAGACCTCGAAGTGCTTCTTGTGGGATCGCAGTACAGTGAAGGTTGGAATATTTGCCCTTTACTCACTGTAGTGCGATCTCAGAGTTGGTATATATATTTAGCATGGGGTGTGGGGGGCTGTGCCCCCCACAATAACGAGTTTGGGGTCTAGCATTTTCGCTCTTTAGAGTGTTCGATACGCATTTGTGAAGGGTAATAGGAGTAGAAAGTCTGACACAAATGCAATAACTGTTATTATCAATGAAGAAGATAAAGATATGGGTACGGATGCATTTTATGCATCTAATATTATTAAATGGGAAAAGAGCAAGTCAATATAAACATTAAAATATAATCATTTAGTTGGTGTGTGCAAAATTTAACTTTTTGATAAATTTTGCTAAGAATAATTGTATAGGAGATTTGGAGGCTCTGACAAGAGAGCACTGAGTGAGATGGTGTGGGTGATGGAAGTTGAAAGAAGTTACATTAGCAAAGGGGTAAGTGAAGACTGCATCATATCATTTGTGATCATTTTGTTTCAGCTGTCAAGATTAAAAATGGAAAGATGACACAAAAACGGAAAGTTTGCTCTGATGTTGATAATATTGTGGATACGGTAAGTAAGAAGAAAGGTATGTATGTATGACCTGGCTCTTCTGTTGAGTTTCTCGTGGATAGACAAAATTACATGTCGATTATAGTAGTGGCATAACATGTTTTAGAATTATTGCAAACTGAAAGATGAGGGAAACAATAAAGGAATGCTAGTGTTGCATCTTGATAATCAATAAAAAATAATAAGTTTAGAGCTAGGCTGCACACATTTAAAAAGCAGACTGTGCAAGGGATCATAGAAGTAATTAAGCAAACTGAAAGGAAGCTGTGTGGATACAGGAAAGAGTCTGCAGCATTTTTATTACCTAAGCACAGTACGTTGCACATGATTGCTTGTCTGCTAACAGGGCTCTATAAGGAGGTTAGATAGAAGCTCCACCTGTATAAAATGATAAGGACTTTTAATAAAGAAGAAGGTGAAAGCATAAGACAGATGTACTGATGTAATTGGCTTAAATATGCTTATGATGAAATAAATGGGGAAAAATGAAGATACAGCATAGATAAAGTCCTTTTCACCACTTTTGGTAATATGCATCCATTTTGATTGTACAGTAGTAGGTAAGTCTAATGATGTATGTGTATGTATCCAAATCTATATCTATATATATAAATATAGATAGATGTACATCATAAGTACAGATATTAGCTCTATAAGTCCATTGTGCAGTTTTAAAATCCCGCTAGGGAGATATATGCAAGACATACTCCCATGTACTTTAATAGCACTGAAATAAAAAAAAAATACAGTATCAAGATGGAAGTCTGTGATAATTCTTGAAATAAATTAAGTGTAAAATGAAAGTTGATATTCTAATTTACAGTAGATGTGGATTAAACAAAGTGATTCATATGCATATTTTGTGTTGTAATGTTTCCAAGATTAATAATGATGATTAAAAAATATATATTTTTTAAATCATCAGTAGATTACGTTGTAAACTGACTAGAAAGAGTTGAACTTAATCTCATCTTTTCCCATGATGTGCTACATTCATTAATCAGCTTTGGCATATGCTACTATCTTTTCCAGTTTGTGAAGATTTTAAAGTTCATTACTGTAAAGAGATAACTTCATCAGTTAATATAAAATTTAAAACTTTAGAGAAATGCATTAACTTATGAAAAAGTCCAGGTTTTTGTTACATGCAAGCTGCTTTAATGCATCGAGATACTGTTGGGTATCATTAAAGTATTTAAATGTCTTCTTTTTAATTAAAAGAAACAGCCACTTATTGTAATTCAATAAATTTTATAGTATCTCTATATGGAATGAAAAAATTTCATTATACTGTAAGAAGAAGAAAAAGTCAATTTAATTGTGCTTGGTCCAGATTTAATCATATCATAAATTCTGGAGAGACAGGTGGCCTGTTCTGCTGAGTGAAATTGCCACAGTAATTAATAGACTATATTATAATGAAGCATTGATTTAGTTAGCATGAACTTTATAAGCTCTCAGGATATGTCTTTTGTTTAACAGTAAAGCCTGTGTAGTTTTAGCTATCGTCTACAACTGTTTTATATGAGATACAGTAAGACTATGTTCAAGGGTACATAAATAAAAAGAAATGACGTTCAGATTCACATAGCCTTACTGATATTTTCCATTTTGTGTCTCGTTTCTGATATAGATCATATATGTATGAATATATATATATATATATATATATATATATATATATATATATATATATATATATATATATATATATATATATATATATATATATATATATATATATATATATATATATATATATATATATATATATATATATATAGAGAGAGAGAGAGAGAGGTTTACAGTCAAAATGTCGACATTCAGTTGCACGACAGCCTCCTTTTTGAACATGGTAGGAATGACAGTTGGAATGTCGACATTCATGTGTACGTCCATTTAGAAGGACGTACACAGGGCAGGGACTGAAAGCATGGCTGGCAATGGGAGCTGCTAGCATTAAGATCAACAGAAAGTTGTCAATCTTGTTGCGTCAACCATACAACCTACTTAATATGCATGAGTTGAGGTTATTTGTCGCAGAAATCTCTGTTTGCAGATGTGATTTTCATTCTTTTGATTGTAAACTATATATATATATATATATATATATATATATATATATATATATATATATATATATATATATATAGGTTCCCTTTATAATTTTAAAATACTGAAATCCCGACTTTCAGTATTTAGAAATTATAATACCGAAGCCTTTAAATTCCGAAACACCAGAAGTGCAAAATTCAAAATAACGAAGTTTGGAGCTTCTGGTGTTGCAGTGTGTGAATGCATAGGTGTAAGTGTAGGTAAGTACATATGAGTGTGTTGGTTAGGGGCTTTAGTGTATGTTAGTGTGTGTTTTGGCTGTGATGTGTGGGTGCAAGGGGCTGTGAAATGTGTGTGTGTGAGTTACTTTTGTGTGTGTGATTGTGCAATCTCAGAGTTAGTGTGGGGGGTGCAGCCTCCCAAATGGGGGGGTGCAGGGGGGCTTGCCCCCTGCTTGTCTGTAGTGTAGGATTGTTTGCTTGATTGTGGGGGGTGATTGTGTGTATGTGTGTGTGGTGTATTTGCACTGTAGGTTTGCGATTTTAAATTTTGTGGTTATGGGGTTTCGGTATTTAAAGGTGGTTTCGGCTATAGAATTTCGAAATACTGAAATTCGGGATTTCAGTATTTCAGGATTCTATAGTGAACCCATATATATATATATATATATATATATATATATATATATATATATATATATATAGGGTCTATAGTATATCATCCAACACTTAAGAAAGCGAACAATGAATAATCGACCCCATGTAAGCGAAAGCTTGCAATCTCAAAAGCTCAGAAAAGTGATTTTTTTCCCTTGGAAAAAAATCGCTGTTCCAAAAAAAAAGAAAAGAAAAAAAAATTGAAAGAATACATAAAGTGGGGGGCTTCACCCCCACACCCCCCTACTTAAATATACCAACTCCGAGACCACACTACAATGCCAAAAATGGCAAAGTAATGGAAGCGGCCAAGTGAATTCTTTCCCTGGGAATGAATTCACTTAAAAGCCGCTTTGCTATTTTGCCTTTTCGTTGTTTTAAGTTCGACCAAGACACATTTGATAGAATGCATCTTCGGTCATCTAATGGGAACCCATATATATATATATATATATATATATATAAAGATATATATACATTTTTATATATATATATATATATATATATATATATATATATATATATATATATATATATATATATATATATATATATATATATATATATGCACACATACCCACTACGCCATATAAGTGACCCACTGTATGCCTCCATTGCATACACTATATTCTCACCTGATATACTCACCTAATATGTATTTTTTTTTGTAAATATTGCAAATAGGGGTTCTACTCCTGAGTATCTTATTGTTTGAGTATCTTATTGTTTTACAAAATTGTTCTTGTACTTCTTTGTTTCTCTTACCTTGTATACCAGTTTTTTATTGTTATCTAAGCCATGTATGTACTCTGTTAACTTCCTTGGAGCTTTTCTCCCCAGGACTCCACTGAAAACGGACAATTTGTGTCCAGCTGGATTTATCTTGATAAAATAATGTTAAAATAAATAAATAATACACACACACACACACACACACACACACACACACACACACACACACACACACACACACACACACACATATTGTGTGTGTGTGTGTGTGTGTGTGTGTGTGTGTGTGTGTGTGTCTGTGTGTGTGCATATATGTAGTACATGTGCGTGTGTATTTGTGTGTGCATACATACGCACATTCGACAACTAGTTGTGTGTGAGGTTGTGGCTGTGTTTGTGTGTGTGTGTGTGTGTGTGTGTGTGTGTGTGTGTGTGTGTGTGTGTGTGTGTGTGTGTGTGTCTGTCTGTCTGCACATATATGACAGGTAGTTGTGTGTTAGGTCATGGTTCTGTACAAGTGTAGATCTCCAAACCTGAAGTTCTGCTTAAGATCCTGGCAGTGGTGACCTAACCTACTACTCCTGACTTCTTTGCTGGAAAATGCAAAAACCTAAAAACACCCTTAGGACAAAACATAACGTTCCTTCCTAACCACTAATGTGATTTCTAGTGTCAGTCAGCAGGAACTAGCATCTTCCCAACCCTTGAACTTAGCCCTCATTTTGATTTTACTAAACGGGGATGGCTGGGTTCCTTACTGTTTGCTGCTGCTGAAAATGAGATGTTTTACCTTGTGATGTTCATAGGTTCATAAGTAGGTACTAGGCTATTGGGCCTAGGGCCTATATAAGCCTAGCCAAACGTTACCCTGGCTTTGGCACCCAAGAAAATTATTTTCCTGTGCCCCTATCAAGCAGAGCCACAAAAGTGATCCCCGGGGTGAATTTCCTATCTCCCATCCAGTCATCACGTTTTTCTTAAAGAGTGCTAATGAGGAGCTTTGTTTGATATAGATAGGTAGTTTGTTCCAGAGTATGGGAAGTCTCTGGGACAGGAATCTATTCCTCCAGCATGTTCTGTTTATTGTGGTGACAAGGTTTAGGTCCCTAGAGCATGTAGCTCAGAGGGATTGAGATTTCTTTAAGTGGAGCATGTCCAACAGCTCTGGGTTTGTCATAGCTTTGTATGTTAGGCAGAGATTGCCTCTGAGCAGGTGATATGCGACAGAGTAAAGCTGGAAACCTTTTGTGATGAGGTGTGCCACGTAGAAGGATTTACTGACTACTGTGGCAATGTGATTATCAAAGGAGAGACTACTGTACACCTGTGTCCCAAGGTATCTTATCACACTTTTGGTGTTAAGTAGACTACCGCCTATGTGGTAGTTCATGGGTACAGAGTTTTTACCAAAAGGGATGACAATGCACTTTTTGGCATTGAGCTTGAGGCCATGGCTTTGAAACCAGGCATCTGTCTCAGTGAGGCCCTTTTGTAAGATGTCCACATCGTTAGAAGTTTTGATTATGGCTCCTAGTTTGCAGTCATCTGCGAACTATGTTAGCCAAAGACCTTCTGTTTTAGCCTGTACTTCAGAGAAGTAGTTACCAAACAGGGGAGGACCTAGGACTGAACCCTGTGATACTCTACTTGTCACTGGTCTGAAGTTGGATTTAGAGTCTGCTACTTTCACAGTGTGGGTTCTGTCAGTGAGCCAGTTGGCAACCCATCTTGTGACATAGGGATTTATACCTTGTTTAGTGAGTTTATCTATAATTCCAGAGTGGGGGATGGTGTCGAAAGATCTAGATAGGCTGTGTGAACCACCTTACCCTCATCTACGGCTTTGGTGACTGCTTCAAAGAAGTCTATCAGGTTTAGGAGACATGATCTTCCTTTTACAAATCCGAACTGGGTAGGGTCCAGAGTTTGGAGATTACCAATGTCATTGTTTATAAGTTCCATGATGATACGTTCCCTAGCCTTGCAGACCAGGCTCGTTAGGCTAATGGGGAGATAGTTCCCAGGGTTCGTGGTGGCTCCCTCTTTGTGGAGTGGGATAACTGTTGCTGTGCACCATTCAGTGGGCACAAAGCCTGAGGTGAGGCTATGATTGAACATGGTGCTTAGGTGGGGTGCCAGTTCATTCTGTAGTTCATGTAGAATGCAGCCTGGGATGTTGTCAGGTCCCATGTATGCTGTGTTCTTGGCTTTGGAGAGTGTGTTTTTTACCTGTGCAGCTGTGATTACAGGAACTTTGCATTCTTCCGGTATAGAGATGGGCCGTTTTGGGGATGAGAGAGGGGTAAAGTTAGCACTGAAACTATCTGCCAGGATGTTGGCAATATCAGTTGGTTCTGTATATTTAGTGCCATTGTGCTGTAACTCAGAGCAGATCTGAGTGTTCCCATTGAGATTCTTGACATAGCTATAGAATGCTTTGTGGCGATTTTGTTTTTGTAACTAGCTTTGGAGGATTTTATAAGGGATCTCAGCTTCTTACTGAGGCTGACCATGGAGTTCCTCCAATCATGGGATTTTGCTCTTTTTTTACAACAGTTTCTTTCTTCTGTTGTAGAGTTTGTTTATGGCAGCGGACCACCAGATTGGCTTCCTTTTCTGGAGGATAGCATCTTGGTTCTGTTAGGGATTGCATGATCCATGCACTCATGTAAGTGTTTATAAAATGCAATTGTATAGGATTCAGCAGTCATACCTCTATTGTCCATCAGCATGGGTGTCATGAAGTCTGCCACTTCTGTCTTAAGAAGTGTGAAGTTGGCTTTGGAGAAATTTTTTATGGTGGTTTCCCTAATGGGGGTGGGGGTGGGATGTGGATGTCTAGGGTGATTTGCTTATTGTCGGATCTGACCAACGAAGAATTGACCTTTGGTGTGGAACACCAGTTTCCCATGTTGGTAATGACAAGGTCTAGGATATTGCTGCCCCTGGTGGGGGTGTGGATAAGTTGATCCAAGTCATTGGAATTTATTAATTCCAGAAAACATTGAGTGCAAGAGTTGGTACATGAGTAGTTTTCCCAGTTAATGGTGGGGTAGTAGAAATTGCCCATTATTAGGGTGTTAGGTTGTACCCTAATATTTTCCAGTGTATCAAGAAATGAGGAGTGAGAATCCTGGGTCATGGTGGGGGATCTGTAGCAAGCTTCAATTTGGATTGTGGTCTTGCCCAGAGTTAGTTGCACATGGATAATTTCGGATGCATTATGCTGAGCAACTAGCCTGGAGGTGTGGATATCCTTAATGAATATGGACACACCTCTGCCTTTAGTGCTTCGGTCCAGGTTAGTTGGCCGAAAGGTGTGGTATGAATTATAGCCTGGTAATGCAGGGGTGGTCTCTGGAGCCTTGAACCAGGTCTCTGTCACTGCGCAGATGTCAATGTTCTCCATTTTAAGGAGTGCCTCGAGTGAGTGCATTAGTGCACTTTGACGTTTAGACTTCTAGCATTAAGTAGCATTACCCTCAGATTTTGCTTGCTTGTACCTGTTACGGTGGTGAATTTGTCATTTGAATCTTGCCTAAAAAAGGCACTATAGGGGTGGCAAGAGCCTTAGCCAGTATCCGGAATCCCAAGGGGGACAGGTGCAGGCCATCTCTGGCAAAGCATCGTGGTTTGTCAATCATGTCATCCCAGGCAGACAGATACTGGATCCCCTCGGAATAACACCAGAAGCTTAGCCAAGTGTTGAAGTCAATCATTTTGTCCTTGTACTGCAGTATCATTCTGGCCGATGGCAGGATGCTACTCAGGGCTAGGGTCATACCTGCCTGGGCTACAAGATCGGAGAGCTCTTCCATGTCTCTTTTCATGTAGTCCAGGGAGGTATGTCTTAGATCATTCACACCAACATGGACAATGACAGAGTCATATTTGTACTTGCTGTGGAGTGACCTGAGTGCATGCATTCTGTGGCGGATCCTGGCACCTGACAGGCAGCTGACAGTAACTTTCTCCTTGTTTAGCCTGGTGAGTGGAACATCAGTGTGCCTGACTATAGAGTCACCTATGACTAGAGTGTTGGGTATGTTGTTATGCCTTATGGGCTGTGGTTGAGTGGCACACTGAGTTTGTGGGCTATGTGTCATTTGAGTTGTGTTGGGGCTGGAGGTTACTTGCTTTTCTGCTTTGGAGGTCCCTGTTGCTTGAGTAGATTTTTTTGAGAGCCTCCACGAATGTAGGTGTATGTTTTGTGTTTCTATGTGTGTGTTTTAGTGGTGTCGGTTTTGAGGGACTATGTGATGAGTGTGGTGTGCTGCAAGTGTTTACCTTCTCCTCTTGACTGTCTAGTCCAGTCTTGGGTGAAGAGAGCTTCGCTTCCAGTTTGGCTATATAAGTGCATCTCTCCAAGATTGTACTGTTGGGTTGTAGGAGGAGAGGGTTGCCTGTGTACATGAGGCAATTGCTGCATTGCCCCAAGATGCCCAGATTCATCAGGTAAACTGGAGAAAACACCAGGAGCTGACCCTTAGACATGCCTGGATAGGTGCTTATTTATTAAGTACTAAAAACTGTTTTCCTCTAGACAAGTAAGGAAAGTTGAGTGCTGTAGTAATTTGTAGCTTATTTAGTGCTTACAATGAGTTCTGAACAAGTGCTGAGCTCAAAGAAACAGATTTGAGTGCTGAAACTAGAAAACTGACTAGTTCTAAGAAACAAAATTAAGCTAGAAGGCTTCCCTCTGACACAGAAAGGCTTGAGGGCTCAGAAGCTTACAAACAGTCCTGGATACAGCAAATCTGTATCTTGACTAGACGGCTTACAGGAAAGGCAGGAAACAAGCTTAGAATTTTTTTTTTTTTTTTTTTGTAAAGTGGAAAGGCAAAAGGAGGAACAGAAACTTACTGGGTTGGCCTTCTCAAATGTTCTCCCTGGGTTAGGTAGAATGAGGTAATGACACTAGACTGGGAGCAATGCCCCAGATAAAATTTACAGTAGGAGCGGGCAACTGCAAAGCCACCAAGTATAAAAACAGCATACCAATAGGGAGGAAGGGTGGGAAACAAAAATCAGAACTAACAAACCCAACCAGATACTTAACAATTGTAGAAAATTTCTAGTTAATACCTCACACACAGTGAAACTAGCTAGCAAAGTATATGCAGACAATAAAAGTGCTATAAATAACTCAGAAATAAGCAAAAAACAGGATACTTAATGTTATACATCACAGATTAGTTGGCTCAGAGCCCTTCCTCCGACTTCCTCTGATTAGATCAGTGTGAAATGGTAGAAACACTCACAAGTTAACTTCTTAAGTAACAAACTTGAAATCTGAAACAACTTTAAAATAAAGCTTGAAAGAACCAGTGAGGTGCTTACTCCAAGGCGTAGTCCAGGCAACCCCAGTCAGCCAATGACCACAAACAATTCACTCTCACTGAAATGCTATACTGGCTTTGGCTAAGCTATGATGGCCTGGAACATGGGCTCAGGCACACAGCCTCTACTAACAAACAACTAGGCCCAAAACACAAGCCTGAATATGGACAATGTTACACTACCAACACTACTTAGGTAGAAAAAAAACTGCAGAAATGTTTAAACAGATAAAGGATCAAGGAGACTCTAGAGAATGCTTTTAACTGCAAACAAGTTATATGATTATGTGATCTGCGTTTTGAAATATATTTAGGCTCTTCCCTTTGACATGCTCACTCTTTAGGTATTTTTGTTACCTCATTTCCCACCTTTATTTATTTAACATTTGTTTATCAGGAAAGTCCAACTTGGAACAAGCCAATTTTCAGTGGAGGCCCAGGGAGAAATGCTCCAAACGAATGTCTTTGTAACATGGGAGGAAACTGGAGCACCTGAAGGAAACCCACACAAACACAGGGAGGATATGTAGACTCCACACAGAAGGCACTCCAGCCGAGAATAGAACCAGAGAACTTATTGCTGTAAGGTAACAACACAAACCACTGCATCACTGCTCTCTCCTATTTGCTCCGCTTACTTACCTCCCATGGATCTTGCCTTCCTACCTCCTTTTTCACCATGTACAGGTGTTTCATCCTAAGGCAAATTCTGTTGAGTCTCTAATGCCTCCTCTTTAATTCAGTTTCAACAACTATTTCACCTCTCAAATGCATATACATGTGTTATACATCAGGTGCTTTTCCATTAAATATTGTACTTCATAAATGAGAAATTGTAGTACAACAAAATAGGCTTCCTTTGATCCATTGTTACATACCTGTTGGGAACTGTCTGACCCCTGATTGCTCAAAACATCATCTTGCAAATGTGACCACCTGAGCACAAAATAAACACTTACCTCCATTATTTAGAGTTTTCCCTATGCCCGCGCACACACACACACACACACACACACACACACACACACACACACACACACACACACACACACACACGCATCACGCACACATGCACGCACGCATGCACACACACACACACACACACACACACACACACACACACACACACACACACACACACACACAAAACTAAATATACATCTTGGATGTCCTTCTACCTCAGAGTAGGTTGTAATGAACTTATGGCAGATTTGTTTTGGTCTGCCAGTTTTGCTGAATGAGTAATAAAAGTACTGCTATATAATAGCATTCTCATATTACTTAAGTACATCTTACGTTCCAGATTTCCAACAGAGCACTAGAAATAAAATCATTTTAATAGTTATGCTTGCCACAGTTTTTCCACCAGAATGCCTAAATCCTCTGCTACTCTATCTAGTAATTTATTTGTTCACATTTTTTACCACATATGATTAGGACTGTTTTTTTTAAATGACAAATAAAAGACTTGACCTGTCTGAAGAAATGCACCTAGTAAATGAAGTTTCAGAGAGCAGATCACTGCAAATCTTATTTCTCTGAAACTTTAAATGAAAAAGTGTTTTATCTAGACTTGTCTTTAGTAAAAAACAGTCTCTAACATTCTGCAGCATGAGACAAAATTGAAACGATTTCCTGTCAAACATATCAAACTGCAATCACAGGATCATGAACTGTCAAAAACTTAAAAGCAATGACTTTGGGGGGGGTCAAGTCTTTGTATTGTCCTTTGGAGGTTGCACCCCAATGTTCCTTACTAGAGCATATAATCAACTCTAAACCTCAGCAGAAGAGAAAAGAGAAATAATTGGACTTTGCAAAACAA
Organism: Protopterus annectens; assembly: GCF_019279795.1. Taxonomy (NCBI): domain Eukaryota; kingdom Metazoa; phylum Chordata; order Ceratodontiformes; family Protopteridae; genus Protopterus; species Protopterus annectens. The sequence goes on from NC_056733.1 coordinate 816,869,917, forward strand.
CTGTTTTCTTTTATTCATAGTGCTGCAAACTGAAAAGGGGAAGCGGATTTTCTGAAACCTGTTAGTTGAAAATAGATAATCTGAGCACTTACTTTTCAGAAAATGTTTTGTGTTCCATTGTATATGGTAATACTGGTTTCCACTATCGCTGAGGAAGGACAGTACTTTTTAAGGCAAAGTATTTTGTGCTTTTGTATCATTTTCATTGGAGCCGAGTTTCTCTGATTTTTCTTCACTGAGGCATTCTAAATGAAATTATAGTATAAAAGTAAAATATGATATAACTGAAGTAGAAAAACATTGTCATTTTCTAGTAATTCAAATTTGAGCCCAATCACATTTGAAAAATGTTAAAAGTTCTCTGTAGCTATACAGAGTTAAACTGGTGACAAAATAATGATCTTAAGCAAAAATGCTATAGTAACTGAATGAGTGCATTTTACATATTTGTACACCATTTTTTCCTGTACATTTTTTAATACTCTGGCTTATCAGATCAATAATCAAAATATTAAATCATATTGAATGTATACTGATATGGCATTTTATGTGAGAGATATGAAGCCATCTGTTGGTCAGGATTTTTAAATTGGTAATCTGACAGTTAACAGGTAGTACAAAATAAAGTTGCCATTGTGAGACTATGAAGTCAGTAATCCTTTTATTCACTGATGCCTGCATGAAGTCACTCATCCTTTCATTCACTGATACCTGCTTTATCCTGTTTAGAGTATCACATTGGAGACGGAGCCTGTCCCCAACAAGCAGTGGATGAAAGGCAAAGACACATTTCTTGATGGGATTCGAGTCCATTGCAGAAGGTCCTTTAAGATTACTTCAGGCACACTCCCTTGTGGAGCATGTAAGGCCTGTGCCAGTATAAATAAGGAGATTCATTTTGAACATCCAGTAACAGGCAAAATCTTTAGCTTCAAGGGTAAGGCCACTTGTAGGACCAATAATGTAGTCTACTTGGCTGAGTGTAAAAACTGCCCCAGTTTTTATGTAGGGATGACGAACAACATGTTCAAAGTAAGAATTTTGCAACACCTAGGTAGCATTAGGAATGAAGATGTAAATAATGCCCTTTTTAAGCATGTCCGAGAATATCCCACACATAGCTTTTTATTCAGAGTTATTGCTAATATTAGGTTGAGTAAAAGGGGGGGGGACATAAAACTGCATACAGCATTAGCTGAAACGAGATGGATAATAGAACTGATGGCACACAGACCACCAGGTCTTATTGATGTCATACCTGTAAAACCCACCCTTTTGAATAGGCGGGTTTTTCATTGAATTTCATTGGAAGCTGTATAATTTAAATATGGTGTCTGTTTAATTGTTAGATGTCTGATGAAGGGTGTAACCCGAAAGCGCTTACATTGTGTTTTAAGGATCGTGTTTTAAGGATTGTGTTTTATTAAATGTTTTTGGTTTACAGCAGTGTCCTGTCACTTTTCGTTTTGCTTTGGATTTCAGTTTAAGGACACAGGACTTTGGCAAGGCATGAGGATTTTGTCTTTTCTGTATTTGGTTTTTGTTCAACACGCCATGCATGCTGTTAAACCATTGGCAGAATCTAGTAACTCTATTACTTGTATTCCAGCTTCTGGAGAAGTGAATAATGGATGGCGAGAAAAACTTTTTATGTCCTTTTCAAATCCACTGTTGGATTTGGGCTTCAATGTGGTGAAGAGCAGACAAGAAGCGGGTGATGTTCCAGCACCAGTTGATAAAACTTTTGAAGATTTGTTAAAAGATTTGACCTACAAGGTGAGCAAACTTCAGCGCCTACAATGGCAGATATACCACCTTGAAGCATGCCTCGAGTACGGGATTGTACCCAGAGGCATGAGAATACTATGTATGCCGGCGCAAGGGGATCGTTACCCCGATCTACTTGCGAAATGGCAGGCTTTGAACATTAACACCAGCTACAAATATATGGAACTTCTGATAAGCTTCTTTACTCCGGAGACAGAGGGGCTTAAGAAGGAAGTTGAATCCCTGCTACACAGGTTAGAAACAGAGTTCACAGACCTTAGAAGCATACAGCGACTAAAACAGTTTTGTACCTCGACTCAGGACAATGCAGAAAAATTACGGCATGACAAAGTCAATAAATTAAAGAGGGATTATGAGGACTTTTCTAGGGGAAACATTTTTGTTTGGCCCAAACATCAGAGGTTACCTAGGGATCATCATGAGTGCACCGAACGGTCTACAGAGGAACGCCCAGATGAGAGGCGTGCTGATCCTGTCAGGGAGACGTGCACAACGGTAAGAGAACACTCTACATTAAATTCTTCACAGACGCTATGTGAGCAGGTAGGCGTCATTAAAGAACATATTCACAATAATTTCACTGAACACTCCACTGACCCTTTAGCAGCTGCAAGTGTAGGCAGCACTATCCCGAGTTCTCTTGGGACGTTATCCAGATACACCATGGGAGCTGCAACTGATTTTGAAGGGACTGAGATTGTGAAAGCCGCCATAAGGGCTCCTGAAACTGAAGACCTGGGTACAGGGGCACGACCCAAAGTGTTACAAGGGCAAAAGCATTTTTTGGAACAGCTCCCAGCCCCAGTCAAAAAGAAAGGGGCTTGGAAGAGATCGCAGAGTGACGACAGAGAAGTGGGGAAAAGGAGGAAGGCTTTACAATGACTGTTGAAAATTATACCGGTATTGTGTACAATTTATCTTCTCATGTACTATCACAGGAAGAATTGTTTGTTTTGAATAAGGGATTAACCTTTGTACCCAGTAAGAATTGCTCATATAACGAAGTAATCATGGATGTAATGCTGTTCTGTAGAAATATTATGTTGAAATTGATGTTTGGTGATAATACCAACAGTTGTATAACACCCAAAAAAGCCAGTGGCTTTGTACCATCTCTTACACCCATTTTGCACCTTTTCATGAATGCATGTGAGAGGGATCTAGTGGAATATTACACAGAAGGACATTTTACTAGATACTTCAATTTAACACAAGAGCAGACTAGAGCATTGCATGATTTGGCTCACAACAATAGTGTAACCATCAAAAACGCAGATAAGGGTGGAGCAATCGTAGTAATGGATACAGACTGGTACAATAGGAAAATAGAACGAATGTTGAAAGATGATCCAGCGTATGTAGAGATTAATCCCTTACAAGTGAGACTTATAATAGATAAAGTACATTTGAGCCTGGGGAATTTGAGGGATAAGTTGATTATCACAGAAGAAGTGTACCTATTCTTATTGATAGAAAAACCAGTGATCCCCGTGTTTAAAGCTCTGCCAAAGTTACATAAGTCCCTGAATGACCCACCCCTTAGACCTATGGTATCAGGCAGGGGGTGGGTTACTGAGAATATTTCAATACGGATAGAGTTTTTGCTTAAACCTTATGTTGAACAAATGAGTAACATCTTGGTAGATACAAGACACTTTTTACAGGTCTTGGGTGAGATCATTAAACCAGAAGGTGTAGATAGTTTGTTAATGGCCACATTGGACGTCAACAGTCTGTTCACTGTCATTAACAATGATTATGGTATTTCTTCTGTTGGAGCACTTTTGGTCAGTCTGGGAGTAATAGAAAGTAAAGTGCAGCTTATCAAGGCTTTGTTGACACTTGTTTTGGACAACAATGTTTTCCTAGGGGCTGGTTCAACCTATAGGCAAGCACAGTGGGTTGCCATGGGCACCCCCTGTGCCAATACCTATGCGAACCTGGTACTTTCCCAATGGGAAACTACCAATATTCTGAACAATGATACATGGAAGAATCACATTCTTATGTACACACGTTTTGTGGACGATATTTTTATTTTGTGGAATGGTGATTCCAGTATGTTTGAAAGTTTTTTGTCTTATATACATTCAACAACCACGTTTCTTAAGTTCACGGCAAAAACTTCCTATAGTAGTATTGAGTTTTTAGATGTTTGCATAACACAAACACAGGAAGGTTTTTCTTCCCATCTTTATAAAAAAGAATGTTGGAAGAATACCCTGCTATCATTTGATAGCAGGCATCCCCGACATTTGTTTCCTAATATTGTTAGAGGCCAAGTGAGTCGGGCATCTAGAGTAAATGCAGATGATATGCACTTTGAGCAGGAATTGTTCAACCTTACAGGACATTTTGGGCAAAGAGGGTATAGAAAGAATATGGTCAAGAAAGTTATTGATGAGGGTAAAACATATAGGCAAACTAAATATAAGCCTTGGTTAAGAAAACATCGTGAAGGTACATCTATTGATAGTAGACAGGGAAGCACAATACAAGGAGATCTTAAGATTATGTTTACATATGGGAGTAATATGGGTGACATTTGCAATATTGTACGAAAGAATTGGAACATTCTGACCAGTGATGCCAATCTTCAAGGCATCATTAGTAATAGTCCAGGCTTCCATTATAGAAGAAATAAGAACCTTAAGGATTTTCTATGTAATGAGAAGATTCCGCACAATGACAGGTCCTTTAAGATTACTTCAGGCACACTCCCTTGTTTAGCATGTAAGGCCTGTGCCAGTATAAATAAGGAGATTCATTTTGAACATCCAGTAACAGGCAAAATCTTTAGCTTCAAGGGTAAGGCCACTTGTAGGACCAATAATGTAGTCTACCTGGCTGAGTGTAAAAACTGCCCCAGTTTTTATGTAGGGATGACGAACAACATGTTCAAAGTAAGAATTTTGCAACACCTAGGTAGCATTAGGAATGAAGATGTAAATAATGCCCTTTTTAAGCATGTCCGAGAATATCCCACACATAGCTTTTTATTCAGAGTTATTGCTAATATTAGGTTGAGTAAAAGGGGAGTGACATAAAACTGCATACAGCATTGGCTGAAACGAGATGGATAATAGAACTGATGGCACACAGACCACCAGGTCTTAATGATGTCATACCTGTAAAACCCACCCTTTTGAATAGGCGGGTTTTTCATTGAATTTCATTGGAAGCTGTATAATTTAAATATGGTGTCTGTTTAATTGTTAGATGTCTGATGAAGGGTGTAACCCGAAAGCGCTTACATTGTGTTTTAAGGATCGTGTTTTATTAAATGTTTTTGGTTTACAGCAGTGTCCTGTCACTTTTCGTTTTGCTTTGGATTTCAGTTTAAGGACACAGGACTTTGGCAAGGCATGAGGATTTTGTCTTTTCTGTATTGAGTACCCAGTTTCAAGCTACTCAGTCAGGACCACTAATGGACCAAGTGGGCGGTAATGAAAATAGGCATTCATACTCTGGACTGGACAAAATTTTGAAAAAGAAGATTAGAAAAGGAAGATAGACAGAGCAAGAAAAGTATTTGAGGATGTTGACCCCACCTGGAATGGACCACCAGGAGAGAGAGAAAGGGCAGCAGCAACAACAATGAGAATGTTAGGGTACATCGTCAGGGGGATAGACTTGAGAAACAATGCTTCCACTCTAATGGGTCCTGAACAGACAGCACTTTGAGTCCTGTATACAGTCTGAAGGCCATACTACGAAATAAACTACTGGCTTCTGATGGGAGTCCAAAGGAAAGTCACCAGAATGATGTGTGGGATGGAAGGGAAACAATATGGTAAGAGCTAAAACCCTTTGCACTAGAGACCAGAAGAGTGAGGAGGAGCATGCTATATGCAGACAGCATCTTGTCACTGAGATGTGACGGAATCTTCTAGAAAAGGAAGAACAGGAAGAGGATCACGGGCCATATAGGCATCAGACTGTACAGTCTAACTACGTCCTAGTTCTCTGAAACAGCTTCTTCACAGGGAGTGCAGGGGCTCATCCAATGGACCACTGAAATGCTTAGCAGACGGGGAATCCTTTGAGGCATTCAAGAAATCTTAGGACCGAAAGAGAAAGGATGAAGGGGAAAGTGGGGATGGAGGAAAGGTAGAATGTTAAATTCACATAAAAGGCAGACTTGACGGGCACACTGTAGTCTTCTGACACCAAGAAAATGAGATATAAATGAAGAAAGGCTAAAGATAGAAAAAATAAAGAAGTTTTCTTTAACATAGCCTTTTCATATTTTGTATATCATATATCTTACAGACGATGTTTGAAATTGTAGCAAAGTAGCAGAACATTTGTTAGTCTATAGTGTACAAATGCATACCTGCCCCCAGCCTAGAAATGTATAACTGTACACAATAGTTTCATTTGGAGGGAAATGTTGACCAGGATACTGGGAACATTCATATTTCTTTACAAATTTAATAACTTATTATGCACTTAACAGGCACTTGAATTTTGGTTATGAGATCTGTACTAATAAGAATACAGATTTTTTTTATTCAGAATTATTAGCAAATGCACCATGCTGGTACAAAAAACTAATGAAACAGAAAGTGAGAGAAAAAGAGAGATTCAGCAAAGCACAATGGAAGAAACATAATTTAATTAGATCTCATTTGGGGAAAGCCATTTAAGAGTAGACCATGTGCTCGAAGTTAGCATTCATATCTTCATGAGCACATAATTAATTATTCATAAGTAATTAAATATGAAGTAACAGAAAATCACTGAAGAAGTCTTGTTACCCTGTTGAAGTGCATGCCCATACAGTTTTCAGAACCAAATGAGAAAAATAAGAAATGAAATATATTGCCTTTTTTGTCAAAATAATGTCCACAGATTTTTAATCTTTATTTGCATCAGTTTTTGAAATGTGCTACCTCAGTAAGAGCTGCATTCACCTAAATTATTAAAATTCTATTTGATCTAATATCTAAGTTGTGCAGTATATCATAAAACTTATATATATGGGTTCCTTCCCATAGTCAATTTCAGCTAAAATTGACCTCTGTTTTTTAATTCACCTTGTTCGACAAAACAGATGTATGATAGCTGTGTGCAATTTCAGAGATGGAATAATTAGCAGGGGAGTGTGGAGGCTGCAGGGGAGCTTACTCTTCCTGCAAAAACACTGTTTTAGAATTTGCATTGTCCAAGGAAGTGCCTTGGAGTATGCAGAGAAATGTGTCAGTGTTTGTTTGTCAATGTTACTGGGTCAACTTTAAAAACATTGACATTGCAGCCATTTGACAGATGCAACTACATATAAACCAAACCAAAGGGTAAAAAGATGACACAGACAAACCACTCAGTAAAAAAAAACTGCAAGAAAGACTCAGCCAAGCTACAGACTTCACTATGTAATACCTTAAATTTCCAGCAGTGGAAGCCTGTGGGATATATGCAAATGACCCTTTAAGGACATATCAGCTACATGGCAACAAAATGCCCATTATTTTTTACTTTTTAAATCTTTATGGGTACATTCAGGCCAATGAAACCAAATCCTACTAATTACTAACATGCATGCGTCAGCCTTTTTTATCTCGTCAGTACAGCATAAGTGGATTGTTTGGCTATACATTAGAAACACAAAACTTAAAAATCAAGCTCCTTTTTACTGAATGATTTGCCTGTATGATTTTTTTACCCTTTGGTCTGGATGTTATATGGGATATTTTGCAGGAACCCTGTTTATGGACATGAGGCTCACTTGATTTTAAGCAAGTTCTTATAGTACAAGGGCAAGTAAACTGTAAAATAAATAGGCTGTGAGGTTTAGATAAAATGCAAGTTTTAATATTTAATAATTAAAGCACATGTACCTAAGTACTTTACAATTGAATAACCAGAGCTAAATATTTAGTATTAAACAATCATACAGAAATACAATCATAAAATACAGAACTGTTTAAAAATAAAACTGTTTAAAAATTATAAGTGAAATTAAAACATGATGATACCAGGAGGTAATATAAGTAAATGTCACAAGTTTAAATATACTCTGCCTCTGGTTAAGATATACTCTCCTAAATAAATGTTACCTGCTAGAGGCAGAAAAGGCCCACAAGGAGCCAGCAGCCCCCACCCCCCTAACACCACCAATCCCCACCACCACCCCCTGTAGCATGCAATGGAAAGTGACTGCAGGCTATTTCCTGTGCATTTCTACTGATAGGCTCATAGGTAAGTACTAGGCTAGCTGCCCTTGTAGGCCATTTTAAGCCAACTAGATTTCCTTTTTGTGCTTAAATTAACCTATCCATTTGATTAGAGGTCGGTCTTAACCATCCTGTGAGCTGCCTCTGTCCATTAGTAGTACAGGGGGCAGTCCCAGGGTAAATGTTGTGTTTCTCACCATAGAACCAAGCTGCACTTGACAATGGACAAGGATGAACTTTGTTTTTTATGGATGCTAAGTCTGTTCCAGAAAATAGAAATCTTCTGTGAGATATACCTGTCCCTCCAAACTGTTCTGTTGATGTTGTAGAAGAGGATTATATCTTTAGTCCAAGTATTTCTGATGCCATTTGACTTGCTGATATGTAGTAATTCCATCAGTAATGACTTGGAGGATGCCTTATTCAATATGAATGCTAAGGAGGGGGATAACCTTTGTTGCAGTATAGTGTAATTGGTGACATTACATAGGATTTCAGGTCTTCAGTACAACTGTTTATAAACAGAATGCTAGCTGCTGTCTATTCCTATGGACAGTGCTTATCCAGTTTTCTAAATATCTTTTTTGAATCCACTTTATATGTACCACACAAACTTTTATGCAGCAGGTGAGCAAACTGATTTGTTTAAGTTATGAAGATCTGGTGCCATTATATAATGTTGTACAATTTTGTTGAATGGGAGTATAACTGGAAAATTACAACAGTATAAAACACATAAAGTGACACACAATAGGATACTCTTCAAAGTGCTTGATTGGACCAGTAAACATGAAATGAAAAAAATCCCTTTACAAAAATGAGAAAGAGCAAACTTTAATATTGTGTCTCATAATATGAAATGTTACAATCAGCTTGGCATTAGCTTTCTGAAATCCTTATCTTATGCATTTTGATTGTTTATGTACTTAGAGAGCCTAACCACTGAAGATGAGATGAGCAAAAGAAACGTTAATAAAGAGCGAAGATGGCTGGCGCCTTTGCTCTGCAGCCAAAACCTTTAAATAGGCTATGATATTAAACATTCAGTAAATAAAAGCAAAACAAATCAAATGAATTAAACTAAATTCCTCTTTAATCCCACTTTCAAAATAAATTCATCAGCAAATGAAATTAGAAAGATTAAATAGCATTTATAGTCTGCATTATAAATATTTACAGTCAAGTTTACTGAAAACCTCACTACTGTGTCTTGGTAGGCCTGACTCCTAGATATCATATCCTTATTTATCCTGAAATGGCCTCTGTTTATGGTATGTGCAAAGGATTTCATAAATATATACTTATTTATTTTTTGTTTAATAACCAAGGTAATGGACTGACCTCAAAAGGCCCATTTCAGCCACTACCTGAGAGCACATAAATTACAGCTACTAAATGCATTTGTAGTAAGAGGAAAAAAAATCAAACAGTACAGAAAAAAATCAATATTTAATCATACAGCAGGAAATTTTTAGAACAAAGAAGGCAGAAATAATAGAAGAGGACAATAACAAGCAAAAACATATAAAACTGCATTATAAAACGGAGCTATTTGATATTCCCTGGAACATTCTAGCAGCAGCACTGAGCTGAAAGTTGGATTTATGTGTTTCACTCTAGTAATTCCATGATATACATTCATTATGAATCACATAAACAGAAGTAAATAATCCCCCATCACCAAAAGAGCACTTTGATAATGCCAAGCATACTGCAGCATAAGCTATGGTCTCATGGTAAGAAATAACAGCTTACAGTACCAGCTGGCAAGCAACAGAGGCTGAAGGTAAAACAGCTTTTAAAAGGTGTTACAACTTCACTCTTCCATACATGTAAATAGACAGTGTAGCAGAATGAAGTGTCTAGCAGCTTTTAAAGCTGTTACCTCTACAAGGGGCACTTCTTTCTCTGCCTGCTATTTGCTCAATAGCATTAAGTGCTTTACCGAATTTCAAAGGGTTTGAAAGATAGTAAAACACATTTCACACCTACACTGTTTTTCTATAGCTGGTAGTTTATGGATCAGATAAAACCTGAAGCACTACAAAGAACTATGATTAGGTCTTTGATCATAACTTCTATCATGTGTTCTTAACACAGATGGCAAGATTCACCTCTTGGTGACTCTGTTGACATCAGTATGTCAAACAAAAGAAATTCACATTGAGAGCGGAGTGAAGCAAAGCTCAAGAGCTGTATTTTGACATGCATGTTGAGAAAACAATAAATTGGTATGATCAGAGAACCCTGATTACAATTCTTTGTAGTGTATGGACCTTTATCTGTTTCATGTGGTACCAGTTTACCTGCATCATGTGTTACTAGCTACAGCAAAAATAGTGTAGGAAAATGAAGTGTTTTACAGCTTTGAAAGCCATAAAACAAACTACAGTAAAACAAGACAATGGACAAAACTAGTGTCCATGTGAAGAATGAATGGCTTTAAAAGCTGTGAGACACTGTTACAGCAAAGTATCTAACAGATTTTCAGCCTATGAAAATGCTTGGGACACTGTTCTGTGGTGGCCACTGTTATGCTTTAGTAAGGGACTAGAGCTTAACAGCACTGAAAGATGATTAATAATACTTTCTTAAGAAAGGCACTTAACAAAATTGCTTTTCCCCCAAATTAGGATCAGAATCATGATGTCCCATGTATTGCATATCAGTATATCAACATCGGTTATCATACTACTCAACTCAATTGACTCTTGAAGGAATATGCATCATACATACATGCATGTAGCAGTGACACACCATCTATATCATCAGGTTGTCTTTTTACACTGCATACTTTAATTCTGCATTTAATTATCCTGTCTGTTCTTTTTTAACTGTATACTTTAACTGCATTATTTTCCTTCTGCATATCATTATCCAATCTGTTTTTGAAGCTTAACATTTTTTAATTTCTTTCAGTAAATTCTACCAGTGATATATGATTCTATCCATATAAAAAGTTATATCATTTTATTCTGTGAGTGTTATTAGTATTTTTATTTACACCTCTTGAATTTTGTTGTTTATTTTTTCCAATTCCAATACAGCTGCATAAGAATGTAACCCTGGAGGCTTTATCAACATGCCCCATTATTATATCTCCTTTCAATATCCATCATGTAAGCTAAACATGCGCAATGTTTTAAGCCTTTCAGTTATACTTTATTATTTCATTCCCATGCTGCTTTTGTAAAATTTTATTCCAATACACTCAAACAAGAATGCAGCCATGGAGGCTTCGTCACCATGCTCCATTGTGATGACTCCTGTCAATGTACATCATGTAAGTTAAATGTGTAACATTTTAAGCTTTTCTGTAGTACGTTACTGTTTTATTCCACTGCTGCTTTTGTAAAATTGTTCATACTAGTCTATACTGCTGTCCTATGGTCTAATTTAGTTTTACTATGTTTTTATACAAGTTGAAGATAATTTCTGTTTATCTTGAATGGATATCTCATCAAATATCCCCTAATATTTAATATGAATGATGCACATATTTCGTATTTTATGTGTAAAAGATAGGTCATTGTTCATTAATTTTTTCCTAAGTCTTAAATAAGCAAATAAGATTGTTGTTTGTATTCCATCTAGTTAACTATATGTGGTGCTAGGATAATCATGAAAAATGCATTTTTGTAGTTGGTTTATCAACTGGTTCTGTAATAGGGCGATTTTCTCTACATCCAAAATAAAATGACCCTAGTGTTATATTTTGGCCTGTAGTGCATAGGTTGTACCTCCCTGTATGGTGGTGTGGTGGACTTTACCTGGCACAAAACCGTTTATAAGAAATTCAGGATTTTGTGTTTCACTTGAGTGAATATACCTGCAGTGTGATTAGGTAATCATCCTGTAGCCACTATAGAAAGTTTGATTTCAGTCTGCTGTCATCCTTTTAATTATTACATGTTCAATTTTAGACAGTTAACATTAGCCCAGCTAGAAAATTGTGAGTTTTACAGATTTGTACATCTTGTTCATAATTTTACTTATTTTTATTTATTTATTTTCCATTTGTTTACCGGGTTAGTCCAACTGGACACAAGGTGACCGTTTTCAGCAGAGGCCCGGGGAGAAAAGCTCCAAATACATCGTAAAAAATTATAAAAAATAATAAAAATAATTTAAAAAAAATATATAAACATAACTATTTTGTACAAAGTGCATAGAACATATAAAAATAGTACAAATCTGAGTTTTACAATTGATACAGCATACAGTGGTTAGAATATTGAGAAACAATTAAACAAGATATTATACAACAAATATAGAATTGCTTGAGCATAAATTCAAAAATAAGTTTACGTAGACAAACAGGGTCATAAACTAGAAATCATAACTATTAAGGTGGCCTAAACACCTGGTTCACAGTACTATGCATTAAGTGAAACTACACAGTACACCTGTGATGTAGGGATGTTGAAAGTCAGGAACAGGTGAAATTAGTCTGGTTCTGTACAGGAACATATCCAAGTTTTGAATAGGAGATCTTTTGGTAGGGATTTGAAAGTATGTTTACTATTTCAACATCTAATGTCAGGCCTTAGCAACTGCATAGGAATAAAGAGATTGGCCTGAGCTATGTAAGCAATTGGTAACAGTCAGTAGGGTGGTATTGGAAGATCTTAGTTGATGCGCAGTATTATGGAAGGTGAGCAGACCAGAGAGGGCAGGTATTTTATTTGGTTGGTATAGCAGTTGATGGGTCAGGAGAAGATGGTTGTATTTTAGTAGATTAGGGAGTTCTAACCATCCTAGTTGTTTTAGGGAGCGGCAGTGATGAGAACGAAACTTAGCATTGGTTGCAAATTTTGAGATTTTATTGTAGCAGGTAGATAGTTTCAGAAGGTCAGATTTGCTTAGGTTAGTTAGAACTGGGGAAGTGTATAGTAAGGTGTAGAGTAGATGGGTATGAGACAGTGATTTGGGACTCGTGTAAGGAAGCTCTTGCAGCGGTAGAGTGAACCTAGTTTTTTATGAACTAATAATAATTGAGGCAATTTGTCTTGGTACTGGCCTGTACATACTTTGGATATTAAAGAGCTCCATCCTTAATACAGGTATTCATGTGATACTTTCATTTAGGTGATGTCAGTTTGCTTCCTTGTTCTTTAATTTATTGACCATTTCCTGTTTTCCAGCCAGTTTTGTATCCATCTTATTAACAAACGCAATATGTCAAAGTCTTTCTCTTTTCTAGCAATTTTTAATGGCATGCCATGTTAGAGGCATTACTAAAGTCTAGGAATATTATTCTTATTTATACTTTTTCTATGTTATCATTACTTTTATTACATTATACAGAAAATGAGGCTAACAAGTATCATATGTTAGCCTTTTGCTGTAAACATGTTTTAAACTTATCTACATGCCTTTGCATATATTTTAACCAAGCAATATTCTGTTGATTTTTATCCATGGACAAAATAAGACGTGGATTTATACATTTTCACATATTAGCTGCTAATCTGTGTCTTTTGTAAACTGAAGCAACTTCAGACATTCTTCATTTTTTCATTTTGTTTTATAGGCAAGGCCCTTCTTTTAACCATCCCATAGTTACAATGATTAAAACCATTCATAGATTAATCATACGCTGCATGAGGCTAATCAAAAATAGAACGGTAGCACAAACATGTAAAGTATCACACGTGTTCCATCGAGATTCAGTTCAATCATTTACACAACTATAATATTTATAATATATAAGGTATGGTAAAAAATGTTTACTTCTACTTTTTCAGAGGCTAGCAAACAAATAGTAATGAGATAGAGGATAAAAACAAAGATAGGCAGCAAGCTGTAGAATTCCAACCAGTTTATTGTTAGCGCTTTCGTTCAGGAAATACATGAACTTCTTCAGACAAAGAAACCCCAAGAGTCCTCAGTCAAAATAAAACTGTCAATTAAGATTAGGTAATTAATTATAAAACCAATTAGCATAACTTAAGAAATTTAAAGAGCCAGTGTTATACAAGGTAAAATGTATATGTAAATAAATATAAATGCTTTTTTAAAAAAATCAGCAACAATTTTAAAACCACAACACATCAGTCTTATTACATAATTTTCTTATGTGTATAAGTTAATCTAAATACTGTTAAATGCTAGATAACACCTTAAACAACTCAAACAAATGGAAATATAAAATTCGTATGAATGTATAAAGATAAATATTTATTTATTTTATTTATTGACATTTGTTAACTGGGTATGTCCAACTGGGCTTGTGGCCCATTTTCAGTTGATACCCGAGGAGAAAAGCTCCAGTAGTACATTTTAAACAAGTACAATTTTAAACAATATTGATATAATAGCAGTTAAAGCAAAAAGATTCACATATGTTGGGTTACGTGCATAAAGTTAAAGTTGAATTAAAAAGAAGCTAAAGCTAAGTAACAATTTTTCATTAATATAGTTCAATAGGTCAACAATAAAAATTTGTTTGTATAAAATTATGCAAATGCATAGTAGACACATTTGAGAGAGAGGTGTAATGAGGTACTAAGTATGGTCCTTTTGAGGGTACATAAAGGGAAGGAAGACTAGGTAGGGTCATGGCAAGGGCAGGTTCTGGAACTGAGAAAATAAGCTTTTAGTTCATTTTTAAAGTGTGAGTTGTGGGACAGTGAATGCAAGTCAAGGGAAAGTTTGTTCCAAGCATGGGCAAGGGAGTGTTTGTAGAGTAGTTTGCCTACTGACCTTTTTGGGTGGTAGATATCAAGTAATTGTTGGTTAGAAGTACGGAGGGTCCGGGATGGGATGTAGATGGAGACTAAGGAAGATAGAGATGGACAGAAGGAGGGTTTATAAAGAATAGAGTGCAGCATATGAAATTGATAAGATAGCAGACATTGGGGAAGTTCAAGCCATTGAAGAGAGGTTAAAGAAATGCAGTGGTGTGAGTTGTATGGGGAGTTAGTAATGAATCTAGTTATTTTATGGTATGTCTGTTGGAGTTTGTTTAGAGTGGAGTCCTGAATATTGGTAAGAACTGGGGTGGCGTATAAATTCATTCAACTAATAAAAAAGGTGTTATACAACCACATTTCATCTTTGGAGAGCTTTCAGTTTCAAAATACATTTTTATCGAGCAGTAGATAGAGGATAACACTGGAGTTGTATTTCTAGTTGTTGTGTTTATGTTTAGATTAGATTATACCCTTACAGCTGTGTTTTTCCTCACAAGCGTTAATTTATCTTTGGTGGGTATGAATCTGAGGACAGAAGGTACTGTGTTTCAGTTTCCTGGGCTATAATATAGTACTTTTTTAAGTGCAGAGGAATGCCTGGTGCCACTGAGTAGAAATATCCTTGTGTTTGTCATTAACTGCAGAGCTGTAATCAAGGTGTGATAATGTTTGAACTGTAATGATTTGTAGAGAGGCACTCCTAATAAGAGATTCACTTTACTGCTGACTGGGAGACATTTAGATTTTTCCTACCATTTAGCAATGGTGGCAACTGGCCATGAACCTGTATATTTTATTTAGTATTGTTTGAAGCAAATACATGTTTGTAGCTGAGTTTAGACAGTACTGCATATTCAAAGTGGGCATTCAATCTTCTTCTTCTTTCGGCTTTTTCCCGGTTAGGGGTTGCCACAGTGGATCACCTGTCCACTCATGATTGGCAGTAGAGTTTTACGGTGTCGAGTTGCCAGCCCAGCGCCCAACCTTCCACAGAAGGCACACACACGCACACACCTAGGGCCAGTTTAAAGTGTCCAATCCACTTACAGCATGTCTTTGGGATGTGGGAGGAAACCAGAGCACACGGAGGAAACCCACACGACCACAGGGAGGACATGCAGACACTGCACAGAAGGCATCCCAGCCGAGAATCAAGCCAGAGAACCACTTGCTGTGAGGTGGCAATGCTAACCACTGTACCAGCATGGCTGCCCTCAAAGTGGGCGTTCAATATATTTTTTTAAATTTAGAGATCAGCCATGTCTTATTTGCTCAGAAGGCTATACACTTTGTGGCAAGTCCCTCATTAGCCTTGTGTTTTATTTAAGATTTTATGCACATACCTAACAGGGAATAGTGATGGATCAAGCCTCAAAATAAAGCCCTTAAACTGTTTTACCACTGTAATACAGCCTCCATGTGTTTCTATAATGTCATAGTAGGAAGAAATCTTATTATTAAAAAAACATGTACCTTGTTTGTCAGCACATCAAAGTTGATTAAGCAATTCTATAGGTACGTTTTTAATGATTACAAGGAGCGTAGTCACCCAACTAGCCAGTGAGGTTGTCTGCATGTGTGTTTACATTTTGAAGGTAGAAAATTATTGATTTGCTAAAGATAGTAAAAGAGGGGGGTCTCAGGACTGATCCTTGGGGAACTTCTGATTTCACAGGAAGTGCCAGTTTATCTTGTCTACTGTTTGCAACTTTATACATGTTTTGTAATTTTAATTTTATATACTTTGGCTGCCACAGTGGCTCAGCAGTTATCGCTGCTGCCTCACAATGTCTGGTTCATCCCACATTTGTGCCATGTCTGTGGAGTCATTTCTGATGTCACTGCATGAAAATCTACCAGATGTTCCAGTTTTCTCCAAGACACCATGTACCAATGATGTGTCACAGTTGAAATGGCAATCCTCTAAATGGTGTGTGTGTGTGTGTGTGTGTGTGTGTGTGTGTGTGTGTGTGTGTGTGTGTGTGTGTGTGTGTGTGTGTGTGTGTGTGTGTGTCTGTCTGTGTGCATGACCAGGAGCCCATCTGGGATTACTTGTTCAATGAGTGACAGCATAAACTGCAGCCCCCACCCCCGCCAACCCTGAACCAGTTTTGCAGTTTAGTAACCACCCGACATGCCCATACACCTTTAGCCATCAATATGCAGCTACTCCTGTTCATGTGAGTATGTGAACTCATTTTCAGACTTAAGGTGTGGAAGCTGCACTGAATAATTCTAGGTGCTTGTTCAGTTTTCACATGGTGCTTGCTTAGAGCTACTCTCATGTTAAGCCACTAAGAATATGTTGCACTGCCACCTCTGATACCAGGGTAATGTTTTAATCTTTCTATTCCCGCACTGTACACTAGCAGTATCTGGTGCAAATACAACAGAGAGGTATGCAAGCGATACACCACCTAAGCATCATTTGCCATGCAGAATGTACAAGTATGCATACCAAATTTCTGTGTTTCCAAACATCAGTGTTACTATACTACTACTGAATAAAATGAACAGCATTCACGCTGGGGGAAGGACAAGGGAGCCATGACATCACAGAATGGGTGGGTCTTATTATTTTAGTTAGAATCAGATGACGGCTGTGGTGATGTCACTTTGGGGGAGGGAACTGATTTAAAAAAAAAAAAGTACCTGCACTGCCTGGCCTCGATGATGTCAGTAATTGGGTGACTGCAGCAAGCTTTATTCAAACATGAGAGAATCATTTTGTAAGTGAAACCATCACAGTATGAGAAGGTAGGCTTCTGTTACAGAAGTAAGGGGAATTATAAAAATTGTAAATGCTTTATTGTTGTTGCTTTACAGAGGACAATGTAAATAGGGAGGAAAAGGGTCGTGAAGTTGAGGAATACATTAGACAAACCTGTTGT